>NC_138160.1:44144421-44328173 GCF_964165515.1 Mesoplodon bidens | reverse complement strand
TACATAACTGAGAAATGAAACATTCTTATTCTCAGATACTCATTGCTAAAAAAATAACTTCATATTTCTATGGCACTCATCTAAAAACTTCAGCTCTTTGATATTATCTCAAGAGACAAGAACTATGGTGTTAAATCAAAGAATATTTTCCTGGCACAGCACATTAAAGAGGTTATAAACCTATTACCATTTCTTTAAACTCCTAACTCCCTCCCTCTTCCTGCTTTAATAATTATAGTGGAAGGTAATTACATAGATATCTGCAAATTAATTAATAATTATAATCCTATTCATTATAAGAATCACTGGCAACCTTTCTCATCTGGGTTCCTCATCTGAACCACAAACAGAGAAGAATTTAAATGTCTATTTCATTTTACAAAGAATGCAACATAATTAGTACCAATCCAGATGCACAGAAGTTCATTTATACCATATACAATATAATATCAATATTATATACAATGGATGCCTTTAGGGCATTAAGCTTAAATCACATAACTAAGCACCTCCCACAAATACCAAATGGCTTTTTCCCACATTATTATAACTAAAAAAAAAAATGGGAAACAGATGTACACAGATAGTCATCACTCATTTCTTCTTTCATTGTTTTATTATCAGCTGAGAACCAGTCAAATTGCCCAAGAACTTGACTTTTCAAAGTATGGTCCATGGATCAGTCACATGAACATTAACTAGGAACTTGTTTAGAAACACAGATTCTCAGGTTTGTTGGACCTGCATCTCAGTTTGAGTTCTCCCTCTGCCCAATCCTGATTCCTACCCCTCCCTTTCACAGGCATTGATAAATATGCTATGCCCCAAAGTAAAGCAACCACAGTAAATTCCCACAATACAAGAGAAAGCCTGCCATGTTTTTGTGCAGATCAGCATATGTCAGTATATTAGGCACTCCATAAACATCTGTCAAGTGAATGAATAGACCAGTCTCCATGTCTTGCAAATCTCACAGCAATCTTTCATATCCAAATTATGTATCTTCTATAGTCATATTTCTCAACTTTTAAAAATCCACTCTCACTTTTGATAAACATAAAAATCCCCCCATTAACAGCCTGCCAGAACAGGCATACTTATTTCCAGGGGTAATACTATTTACCTGAGTCTCTACACATGACTAGCATTTGAGCAAAGCTTGTCAAGAGATAGTTAACAGAATCAAACTCAGAGGTGACTTAGATACTGAACTATCAAACAGGAACTTTAAAATAACAACTGGGATTAGCTCAAGATGGAGGAGTAGAAGGACGTGAGCTCACCCCCTTCTTATGAAAACACCAAAATCACAACTAACTGCTAAACAACAACTGACCAAAAAAATGCTGGAACCTACCAAAAAAAGATATGTTACATCCAAAGACAAAGAAGAAGCCAGAACAAGATGGTAGGAGAGGCACAATCATTATAAAATCAAATCCTATATCCACTGGGTTGGCGACCCACAAACTGGAAAACAATTACACCACAGAAGTTATCCCACAGGAGTGAAAGTTCTGAGCCCCACATCAGGCTTCCCAGCCTAGGGGTCCAGCAATGGGAGGAGGAGTCCCCAGAGAATCTGGCTTTGAAAGCCAGCTGGGTTTGATCACAGGACTTCCACAGGACTGGGGGAAACAGAAATTCTCTCTTGGAGGGTGCACACAAAGTCTCGTCTGCACCAGGACCCAGGGGGAAAAAGCAGTGACCCCATAAGAGACTGGGCCAGACGTACCTGATAGTATTGGAGGTTTTCCTGCAGAGGTGAGGGGTGGCTGTGGCTCACTGTGGGGACAAAGACACTGGCATCAGCAGTTCTGGGAAGTAGTCACTGGTGTGAGCCTTCCTGGAGGCCACCATCAGCCCCACCAAACAGCCTGTAGGCTCCAGTGCTGGGTCACCTCAGACCAAACAAGCAATAGGGCAGAAACAACCCCACCCATCAGCAGACAAGCAGATTAAAATTTTACTGAGCACAGCCCTGCCCACCAGAGGGACAAGACCCAGCTCCACCCACCACCAGTCCCTCCCACAGGAAACTTGCACAAGCCTCTTAGACAGCCTTATCCACCAGAGGGCACACATCAGAAGCAAGAAGAACTACAGTCCTGAAGACTGTGGAATGGAAACCACAATCACAGAAAGTTAGACAAAATGAAACAGCAGAGGAATATGTCCCAGATGAAGAAACAAAATAAAACCCCAGAAAAACAACTAAGTGAAGTGAAGGTAGGCAACCTTCCAGAAAAAGAATTCAGAATAATGAGAGTGAAGATGATCCAGAATCGTGGAAAAAGAATGGAAGCAAGGATCAAGAAGATGCAAGAAATATTTAACAAACACCTAGAAGAACTAAAGAACAAACAAACAGAGATGAACAAAACAATAACTAAAATGAAAAATACACTAGAAGGAACCAATAGCAGAATGACTGAGGCAGAAGAATGGATGAGTGACCTGAAAAACAGAATAGTGGAAATCACTGCTGCAGAACAGAATAAAGAAAAAAGAATGAAAAGAAATGAAGACAGTTTAAGAAACCTCTGGGACAACATTAAACACATCAACACTCGCATTATAGGTGTCCCAGAAGGAAAAGAGAGAGGGGACCTGAGAAAATATTTGAAAAGATAACAGCAGAAAACTTCCCTAACATGGGAAAGGAAACAGTCACTCAAGTCCAGGAAGCACAGAGAGTCCCAGGCAGGATAAACCCAAGGAGGAACATGCCAAGAGACATAGTAATCAAGTTGACAAAGATTAAAGACAAAGAAAAAATATTAAAAGCAACAAGGGAAAAATAACAAATAATATACAAGGGAACTCCCATAAGGTTATCAGGTGATTTCTCAGCAGAAACTCTACAGGCTAGAAGGGAATAGCACAACATATTTAAAGTGATGAAAGGGAAGAACCTACAACCAAGAATACTCTACCCAGCAAGGCTCTCATTCAGACTTTTTTTTTTTTTTTTGCGGTACACGGGCCTCTCACTGCTATGGCCTCTCCCACCGTGGAGCACAGGCTCCGGACACGCAGGCCCAGCGGCGATGACCCACAGGCCCAGCCGCTCCGCGGCACATGGGATCCTCCCGGACAGGGGCACGAACCTGTGTCTCCTGCATTGGCAGGCGGACTCCCAACCACTGCGCCACCAGGGAAGCCCTTCTCATTCAGATCTGACAGAGAAATCAAAAGCTTTACAGATAAGCAAAAGCTAAGAGAATTCAGCACCACCAGACCAGCTTTGAAACAAATGTTAAAGAAACTTCTCTAGGGGAGAAAGAGACCAGCAACTTAAAACAATACTGCACATATAAAGATTGCTATTTCAAAAGCTCATGGGAACAGCAAACCCAAAAGCTACAATAGATACACACACAAAAGAGAAAAAGCAATGCAAACAACACTAAAGATGGTCATCAAACCACAAGAGAACAAAAGAAGGGAAGAAAAAGGACCTATGAAAACAAACCCAAAACAATTAAGAAAATGTTAATAGGAACATACATATCGATAATTACCTTAAATATAAATGGATTAAATGCTCCAACCAAAAGACATAGACTGGCTGAATGGATTGAAAAACAAGACCCACTGTCTGCAAGAGACCCACTTCAGACCTAGGGACACATACAGACTGAAAGTGAAGGGATGGAAAAAGGTATTCCATGCAAATGGAAATCAAAAGAAAGCTGGAGTAGCAATACTCATAGCAGACAAAATAAGCTTTAAAATAAAGACTGTTATAAGAGACGAAGAAGGACACTACATAATTATCAAGGGATCAATCCAAGAAGAAGACATAACGATTGTAAATGTATATGTACCAACATAGGAACACGTCAATATATAAGGCAAATACTAATAGCCATAAAGGGAGAAATCGACAGTAACACAATAATAGTGAGGGACTTTAACCCCCACTTTCATCAGTGGACAGATCATCCAGACAGAAAATCAGTAATGAAACACAGACCTCAAATGATACATTAGACCAGATGGACTTAATTGATATTTAGACAGCATTCCATCCAAAAGCAGCAGAATACACATTCCTCTCATGTGCACATGGAACATTTTCCAGGACTGACCACATGCTGGGCCACAAAGCGAGCCTCGATAAATTTAAGAAAACTGATATCATATCAAGCATCTCTTCTGACCTCAACACTATGAGATTAGAAGTAAACTACAAGAAAAAAACTGTAAAACACAAACATGTGGAAGCTAAACAATATGCTACTAAACAACCAATGGTTCACTGAAGAAATCAAAGAGGAAATAAAAAAATACCTAGAGACAAATGAAAACAAAAGCACAATAATCCAAAACCTATGGGATGCAGCAAAACCAGTTCTAAGAGGGATGTTTATAGCAATTCAATCTTACCTCAGGAAACATGAAAAATCTCAAATAAACAACCTAACCTTACACTTAAAGCAACTAGAGAAAGAAGAACAAGCAAAACCAAAAGTTAGTAGAGGGAAAGAAATCACAAAGATCAGAGCTGAAATAGAGACGAAGAAAACAATAGCAAAGATAAATGAAACTAAAAGCTGGTTCTTTGAAAAGATAAACAAAATTGATAAAACTTTAGTCAGACTCATGAAGAAAAAAAGGGAGAAGACTCAAATCAATAAAGTTAGAAATGAAAAAGGTGAAGTTACAATGAACACCAGAGAAATACAAAGGACCATGAGAGACTACTACAAGCAAGTGTATGCCAATAAAATGGACAACCTAGAAGAAATGGACAAATTCTTAGAAAGGTACAATCTCCCAAGACTGAACCAGGAAGAAATAGAAAATATGAACAGACAAATCACAAGTACTGAAATTGAAACTGATTTTTAAACTCCCAACAAACAGAAGTCCAGGATCAGATGGCTTCACAGGTGAATTCTATCAAACATTTAGGGAAGAGCTAACTATCCTTCTGAAACTGTTCCAAAAAAATTGCAGAGGACGGAAAACTCCCAAATTCATTCTATGAGGCCACCATCACCCTGATACCAAAACCAGACAAAGATACCACAAAAAGAAAATTACAGGCCAATATCACTGATGAACATAGATGTAAAAATCCTCAACAAAATACTAGCAAACAGAATCCAAAAACACATGAAAAGGATCATATGCCATGATCAAGTGGGATTTATCCCAGGGATGCAAGGATTTTTCAATATCTGCAAATCAATCAGTGTGATACACCACAACAACAAATTGAAGAATACATACCATATGATCATCTAATGGATGCAGCAAAAGCTTTTGACAAAATTCAACACCCATTTATGATAAAAACTCTCCAGAAAGTGGGCATAGAGGGAATATACCTCAACATAATAAAGGCCATATATGACAAACCTACAGCTAACAACATACGCAACAGTGAAAAGCTGAAAGCATTTCTTCTAAGATCAGGAACAAGACAAGGACACCCACTCTCACCACTTTTATTCAACATAGTTATGGAAGTCCTAGCTACAGCAATCAGAGAAGAAAAATAAATAAAAGGACTCCAAACTGGAAAAGAAGAAGTTGAACCATCACTGTTTGCAGATGACATGATACTATATATAGAAAACCCTAAAGACACTACCAGAAAACTACTAGAGCTCATCAATGAATTTGGTAAAGTTGAAGGTTACAAAATTAATACACAGAAATCTCTTGCATTTCTATACACTAACAATGAAAGATCAGAAAGAGAAATTAAAGAAACAATCCCATTTACCATCACATCAAAAAGGATAAAATACCTAGGAATAAACCTACCTAAGGAGACAAAAGACCTGTACTCTGAAAAGTACAAGATACTGATGAAAGAAATTGAAGATGACACAAACAAACGGAGAGATATATCGTGTTCTTGGATAGGCAGAATCAATGACTATACTACCCAAGGCAATCTACAGATTCAATGAAATCCCTATCAAATTACCAATGGCATTTTCCATGGAACTAGAACAAAAAAAAAATTGTAAAATCTGTATGTAGACACAAAAGACCCCGAACACCCAAAGCAACCTAGAGGGGAAAAAAACCCAAAAATGCAGCAGGAGGAATCAGGATGCCTGGCTTCAGACTATACTACAAAGCTATAGTCATCAAGACAGTATGCTACTGGCATAAAAATAGAAATATAGATCAGTGGAACAGGATACAAAGCCCAGAAATAAACCCATGAACCTATGGTCAATTAATATACAACAATGGAGGCAAGACTGTACAATGGAGGAAAGACAGCCTCTTCAATAAATGGTGCTGGGAAAACTTGACCACTACATGTAGAAAAATGAAATTAGAACATTCTTTAACACCATACACAAAAATAAATTCAAAATGGATTAAAGACCTAAATTTGAGACTGGACACTATAAAACTCTTACAGTAAAACAGGCAGAACACTCTCTGACATAAATAACAGCAATATCTTTTTCAATCTGTCTCCCAGAGTAATGGAAATAAAAACAAAAATAAACAAATGGGACCTAAATAAACTCAAAGGCTTTTGCACAGCAAAGAAAACCATAAACAAAACGAAAAGACAATCCACAGAATGGGAGAAAATACTTGCAAATGATGTGAACGACAAGGGATTAGTCTCTAAAATTTACACACAGCTCATGCGGCTTAATATCATCAAAACAAACAACCCAATCAAAACACGACAGAAGACCTAAATAGACATTTCTCCAAAGAAAACATACAGATGGCCAAGAGGCACATGAAAAGATGTTCAACGTCACTAATTATTAGAGAAATGCTAATCAAAACTACTATGAGATATTACCTCACACCAGTCAGAATGGCTACCATCAAAAAATCCATAAGCAATAAATCCTGGAGAGGGTGTGGAGAGAAGGGAACGCTCCTACACTGTTAGTGGGAATGTAAATTGGTACAGCCACTGTGGAGAACAGTACGGAGGTTCCTTAAAAACTTAAAATAGAGCTATCGTATGATCCAGCAATCCCACTCTTGGGCATATATTTGGAGAAAAACATGGTCTGAAAGAATACATACACCTCAATGTTCACTCTAGCACTGTTTACAATACCCAAGACATGGAAGTAACCTAAATGTCTATCGACAGAGGAATGGATAAAGAAGATGTGGTACATAAATACAATGGAATATTAGTCAGCCATTAAAAAGAATGAAATAGTGCCATTTGCAGCAACATGGATGGACCTAGAGATTGTCATATTGAGTGAAGTCAGTCAGAGAAAGAGAAATATTGTATGATATCACTTACATGCAGAATCTTAAAAAATGATACAAATGAACTTATTTACAAAACAGAAACAGACTCACAGACAGAGAATGAACTTGTGGTTACCAGGGGGAAAGGGTGGGGGGGGGGAGGGATAGTTAGGGAGTTTGGGATTGACATATACACACTGCTATATTTAAAATGGATAACCAACAGGGACCTACTGTGTAGCACAGGGAACTCTGCTTAATATTATGTAGCAACCTAAATGGGGAAAGAATTTGAAAAAGAATAGATTCAGGTATATGTATAACTGAATCACTTTTCTGTACACCTGAAACTAACACAACATTATTAATCAACTATACTCCAATATAAAATTAAAAGATTTAAAAATAACAGCCATATTAACAGTTTGGTGAAACAATATTTAAACAGTGTCTAAGAGGTTTCATCTTGTCCAACAGGCTAATTTTGAGATGTTAATGTTCCACTCTCTTATGTTTCCTTCCTTCCCCATTATAAGCAAGAAGACAGGACCCTTGTTATTTCTTTTACTCAGGAATGTGAACAGGCTGGAAATGTCCACCTGAAGTCAATGACTCTTCCAGTCTTTAGGGAGGGCTCAGATTAATGGGAGAGGTACCTCAAGGAAGGGAGAAGAGAGTGTCTAGAGAGGCAGCAGAGAATAAGAGGAAGAAAACCCCCACCCAGCCCCAGACCATGGAGAAGTAAAGGATTTTCTAGGTTTCAAGAGTTTGATCTGAAGGGCTTCCCCAGGACTTTGGTGGTGCTCATGAACCTGGAACCTCAGCATAACTATGAGCTTATGTGTTGGGGTGAAGGTGATCCCTAATAATGCCTGAGATCAAATTTCCTGCCATTCCAACAGGATAGGGACTATCAGATTCAGGCTGAATTTTTAAAGTTGTTATATTACTTTCAAGAGTTATGGAATAGGAGTCACACCCCTATGTGTTCCAATTTCCAAACTGTATATCATTCATGTAATAATTTACATTCTGTGGTAGACAGCTTCTCAAACGTCTCCCATTGGAATTTAAATTGATGCAGCCAGTATGGAAAACAGTATGGTGATTCCTCAAAAAACTAAAAATAGAACTACCATATGATCCAGCAATTCCACTTCTGAGTATTTATCCAGAGAAAACAAAAACAGTATTTTGAAAGAATACATGCACATCTATGTTCACTGCAGCATTATTTACAATAGCCAAGATATGGAAGCACCATAAGTGTCCATCAATGGATGAGTGGTTAAAGAAGATGTGGTATAAATATACAGTAAAATACTACTCAGCCATAGAAAAAGAATGAAATCCTGTCATTTGAGACAACATGGATGGACCTTGAGGGTACCACGCTAAGTGAAATATGTCAGACAAAGAAAGATACATACTGCATGATTTCACTTGTATGTGAAATCTAAAAACAAAACAAACAAAATTCACAGATACAGAGAACAGACTGATGGTTGCCAGAGTGGAGAGGAGTTAAGGGGAGGGCAAAATGGGAGAAGGGAATCAAAAGGTATAAACTTCCAGTTATAAAAGAAATGAGTCATGGGGATGTAATGTACAGCATAGTGACTATAGTCAATATTGTACTGCAAGTCTGAAAGTTGCTAAGAAAATAAATCTTAAAAGTTCTCATTACAAGAAAAAATTCTTATAACTTTCTATGGTGACAGAGCATAACTAGACAGATTGTGATAATTTCTTAATGTGTACAAATACCGTATCATTATGTTGTACACCTGAAACTAATATACTGTTGTATGTCAATTAGACTTCAATTAAAAAAATAAAAATGTCTGCCAATCATCTTGCCTTTTGTTATTCATGCTCTGTGTAATGCTCTCGAGTGTAGGTTGGAATTGGTGAGTCACTTCTAATCAAAAGAACACAGCAAAAGTGATGGGATGTCACTTCTGTGATCAGGTTATAAAATTTTAACTTTTTTCTTTCTCAACTCTCTCCTGCCCTCTCACTTGCTCACCCTGATGACACCAGTGGTCACATTTTAAACTGTGCTATGGAGAGGCACATGTGGCAAGGAACTCACAGGGCAACCTTTGATAACAGCGCGTGAGAAACTGAGGTCTTAAGTCCAACAAACTGAGAGGAACTAAATCTTGCCAACAACCACTTGAGTGAGCTTGGAAGCAGATCCTTACTCAACCAAGTCCTGAGATGACCATCCCAGCCAATCCCTTCATTGCAGCTTTGTGAGACACGCAGAACCAGAGGACCCAGCTAAGTCATGCCCAGATTCCTTACCCACAGAAATGGTGAGATAATAAGTGTTGATTTATGCCTCTCAGTTTGGGGTTAATTTATCATGCAGCAATAGATAACTAAAACAGATTTCAAGAGAAAAAGTAGAAAAGAGAATGTGCTAATATACATTTACCTATAGGTGATATTTCTATAGAAAGTAAAATCTAGCCAGTGTTTCTTAAGCAGGGGTGCACATCAGAATAACTCAGGGCTAAGAGGAGTGTCAGAAGAAATATACGGAAAAGGTAAAGTGGGGTAATAAAAAATAAGGAAAACGAAGTCCGTTTTTTTCCAATGAGATTCCACTGCCCAAGCCTCTGGTTCAGTCCATAGCAGGTGAGGCTGTCAGAGCCACTGTCTCAGGATTTGCTCTCCTTGTTACAAAAGGGCTTTGGTTCACCACATTTCTTATGTGGTCTTTCAGGATCCTTTGGCTTCCTGCTATCTACCAGTTGAATTTGGTTTCCAAATTGCCTTAAAGATAAATGCAGGGGCTTCCCTGGTGGAGCAGTAGTTAAGAATCTGCCTGCCCTTGCAGGGGACAGGGGTTCAAGCCCTGGCCTGGGAAGATCCCACATGCCGCGGAGCAACTAAGCCCATGCACCACAACTACTGAGCCTGCACTCCAGAGCCCACGAGCCACAACTACTGAAGCCTGCATGCCACAACTACTAAAGCCCACATGCCACAACTACTGAAGCCTGCACTCCTAGAGCCCATGCTCCGCAGCAAGAGAAGCCACCACAATGAGAAGCCCGAGTACCACAATGAAGAGTAGCCCCCGCTCGCCACAATTAGAGAAAGCCCATGCGCAGCAACAAAGATCCAACGCAGCCAAAAATAAATAAATAAAAATTGAAAAAAAGAAAAAAAGATAAATGCGAGTGAAGAGGGACACTGTTGTGATATCATCAGAATCTTATCCCCAGTCCTTATTCCTAGACAGGCTTAGCAGTCAGATTTGGGGAAATGGCTCCAGTTGGATACTTAGAACATTCCGTAGTTTAATTAGTTTGTTCTGCCCTGGCAGAGGTTGTGAAACAGCTCATGGCAGTCCTGACACAGAGGAAAGTGAAAGTTTCCTTTCATATGTGTAGTCTCTTCAGGACTCCCTCCAGTTAGTGAGACCCATGAGCTAGTGAAATTAGTAAAGTCTCATTTTCAGTCATATCATGTTTCCCAAAACTACTAAGCAAGATTTCAGGTCATTCCCAGAAAACCTTGGCATGGTTAGAGGTGCTAACAATCCCTAGAAAACACTAGTGAGTGGGGGAAAAAAAGAGGACATAAGATTTGACAGTTAGGTGTTTTACTACTTTGACCTTTACAAGATAAGGACTTTGGGCCAAAAAAAAGAAAAAGGAAAACTTACTCTTCTCAGGTGACTGAGAAATAATTTACTTAGCCATGGGAAGCTCTCATAATTAAATACGGAGGAACAATCATCAAAGAAAAATTAGACACTGGCCTCTCTGCTTCAGAATGTCCACTGTATTCCCTTCTGATTCTATACCCTACACCTCAATCTATCTCAGCAGAACATGTTAGGACAGTCTAAAACAGAGATGCCAAAGACATAAACTGCCAAATTCAAGATCTTATGTAGGAAATGTTTAAAAGAAACATAGGTAAGAAAATATAAAAAGATATTGTATCTCACCAAGATTAAGACTTTTTGATTCTGTACTTGCTTTTTTTAAAATTGAAGTATAGTTGATTTACACAGTTATATTAGTTTCAGGTGTACAACATAGTGATTAACATTTTTATAGATTATACTCCATTTAAAGTTATTACAAAATATTGACTATGTTCCCTGTGCTGTACAATATAACCCTGTAGCTTATTTTATACATAATAGTTTGTATTTCTTAATCCTCTACCATCTCTCCCCACTGGTAATCACTAATTTGTTCTCTATAACTGTGAGTGTTTTGTTATGTTCATTCGTTTATTTTTCAGATTCCACATATAAATGATAACATACAGTATTTGTCTTTCTCTGTTTCAATTATTTCACTAAGCATAATATATTCCAGGTCCATATACGTTGTTGCAAATGGCACAATTTCATTCTTTTTTATGGCCAAGTAATATCCCATTGTATATATATACCACAACTTCTTTATCCATGCAGCTCGGTTACTGCAAATAATGCTGCTTTGAACACTGGAGTGCATATATCTTTTCAAATTAGTGTTTTCCTTTTACATACCCAGGAGTAGAATTGCTGGATCATATGGTATCTCTAGTTTTTAGTTTTTTGAGGAACTTACATACTGTTTTCCATAGTGGCTGCAACAATTTACATTCCCACCAACAGCATAGGAGGGTTCCCTTTTCTCCACATCCTCACCAACACTTGATATTTGTAGACTTTTTGATGATAGCCATGACATGTGTGAGGTGATATCTCACTGGGTTTTGATTTGCATTTCCCTAACAATTAGCAACGCTGAACATCTTTTCTTGTGCCTGTTGACCATCTGTATGTCTTCTTTGGAAAAATGTCTATTTGGGTCTTCTGCCCATTTTTTAATTGGGCTATTGGGTTTTTTTGATACTAAGTTGTATAAGCTATTTTTGTCTTGTTTTTTTTTTTTTTTTTTTTTTTTTGCTGTACGCGGGCCTCTCACTGCTGTGGCCTCTCCCGTTGCGGAGCACAGGCTCCGGACACACAGGCTCCGCGGCCATGGCTCGCGGGCCCAGCCGCTGCGCGGCATGTGGGATCTTCCGGGATAGGGGCACAAACCCGTGTCCCCTGCATCGGCAGGCGGACTCTCAACCACTGCGCCACCAGGGAAGCCCCGTATAAGCTATTTTTATATATTGGATATTAACTCCTTGTTGGTCATATAATTTGCAAATATTTTCTCCCATTCAGTAGGTTGTCTTTTCTTTGTTAATGGTTTCCTTTGCTGTGCAAAAGCTTTTAGTCTAATTAGGCCCCATTTGTTTATTTTTGCTTTTATTTCTTTTGCCTTAGGAGACAGATCCAAAAGAATATTGCTACACTTTATGTCAAAGGGTGTTCTGCTTTTGTTTTCCTCTAGGAGTTCTAAGGCTTCAGGTTTTATATTTAGGTCTTTAACCCATTTTGAGTTTATTTTTACATATGGTGTGAGGAAATGTTCTAATCTCATTGCTTTACATGTAGCTGTCCAGTTTTCCCAGCACCACTTGCTGAAGTGATTATCTTTTCTCCATTGTATATTCTTGCCTCCTTTGTCAAAGACTAATTGAGCATAAGTGTGTGGGTTTATTTCTGGGCTCTCTATTCTGTCCCATTGATCTATGAGTCTGTTTTTGTGTAAGTACCATACTGTTTTGATTACTGTAGATTTGTAGTACAGTCTGAAGTCAGGGAGCATAACACCTACAGGTTTATTCTTTTTTTCTCAAGATTGCTTTGGATATTCAGAGTCTTCTGTGGTCCCATATATATTTTAGGATTATTTGTTCTACTGTGAAAAATGTCATGAGTTTTTTTTGTTTGTTTTTTTTTTGTTTTTTGTTTTGGTGGTACACGGGCCTCTCACTGTTGTGGCCTCTCCCATTGCGGAGCACAGGCTCCGGATGCGCAGGCTCAGCGGCCATGGCTCATGGGCCCAGCCGCTCCACGGCATGTGGGATCCTCCCAGACCAGGGCATGAACCCGTGTCCCCTGCATCAGCAGGCGGACTCTCAACCACTGTGCCACCAGGGAAGCCCTGTCATGAGTATTTTAAATAGGAATTGCATTAAATCTGTAGATTGCTTTGAGTAGTATGGGTATGTTAACAAAATTATTCCAATCCATGAATGTGGGATACCTTTCTATTTTTGTATCATCTTCAATTTCCTTCATCAACGTTTCATAGTTTTCAGGGACTTCCCTGGCAGTCCAGTGGTTAAGACTCCACGCTTCCAATGCAGGTGATGCAGTTTCAATTCCTAGTCAGGGAACTAAGATCCCACATGCCCTCACACATGGCCTAAAAAAAAAAAAGTTTTATAGTTTTCAGAGCACAGGTCTTTCACCTCCTTGGTTACGTTTATTATTAGGTATTTTATTCTTTTGATGTGATTTTAAATAGAATTGCTTTCTTGCTTTCTTTTTCTGAAAGTTCATTACTAGTGGCTAGAAAAACAACAGATTTCTGTAATCTCGTATCTTGCAACTTTAATGAATTCATTTATTACTTCTGATAGATTTTGGTGGAGACTTTAGGGTTTTCTACATATATAGTATCACATCATCTGCAAACAGAGACAGTTTTACTTCTTCCCTTCCAATTTGGATTACTTTTCTTTTTCTTGTTTGCTGTGGCTAGGACTTCCAATACTATGTTAAATTAAAGTGGCGAGAGTGGACATTCTTGTCTCATTCCTGATTTGAGAGGAAAAGCTTTCAGCTTTTCACTATTGAGAATGATGTTAGCTATGAGTTTTTCATAAATGCCCTTTATTATGTTGAGGTATGTTCCCTATATACCAACTTCAATGAGAGGTTTTTTTATCGTGATTGGATGGTGAATTTTGTCAAATGCTTTTTCTGAGTCTATTGAGATGATCATGTGATTTTTTTATCCTTCCTTTTGTTAAGGTGGTGTATCACACTGATTGATTTGCAAATATTGAACCATCCTTGCATCCCTGGAATAAATCCTACCTGATCATTGTGTATGATCCGTTTTATATATTGTTGGATTTGGTTTGCTAATATTTTGTTGAGGATTTTTGCATCTATGTTCATCAGAGATATTGGCTTGTGATTTTGTTTTTTTCTGTAGTATCTTTGTCTGGTTTCGGTATCAGGGTAATACTAGCCTCATAGAAATGAATTTGGGGTGTTCCCTCCTCTTCAACTTTTTTGGAATAGTTTGAGAAGTATAGGTATTAGTGCTTCTTTATGTGTTTGATAGAATTCCCCTGTGAAGTCTTCCAGCCCTGGACTTTTGTTTGCTGGAAGTTTTTAAAATTACAAATTCAATTTCACTACTAGTGATTGGTCTGTTCAGATTGTCTATTTCTTCCTGATTCAGTCTTGGAAGACTGTATGCTTATAGAAATGTGTCCATTTCTTCTAGTTTGTCCAATTTGTTGGTGTATAACTGTTCATAGTATTCTCTTACGATTTTTTGTAGCTCTGTGGTATCAGCTGTTATTTCTCCTCTTTCATTTCTTATTTTATTTGGGTCCTCTATTTTTTTCTTGATGGGCCTGGCTAAAGACTTATCAATTTTGTTTTGTTTTGTTTTTTAAAAAAAACAGCTCTTGGCTTCACTGATCTTTTCCATTGGATTTTTTTTGGGGGAGGAGGGGCTCTTTTTCATTTCCTTGTTGATCTTTTTTTTTTTTTTTTTTGCGGTATGCCGGCCTCTCACTGTTGTGGCCTTTCCCATTGCAGAGCACAGGCTCCGGACGCACAGGCTCAGCAGCCATGGCTCACAGGCCTGGCCGTTCCACGGCATGTGGCATCTTCCCGGACCAGGGCACAAACCCGTGTCCCCTGCATTGGCAGGCGGACTCTCAACCACTGTTGCACCAGGGAAGCCCTCCTTGTTGATCTTTACTATTTCCTTCCTTCTACTGACTTTGGGCTTTGTTTGTTCTTCTTTTTCTAATTCGTTTAGATGGCAGGTTAGGTTGTTTGAGATTTTTCTTGTTTCCTGAGGTAGACCTGTATCACTATAAGCTTCCCTTTTAGACCTGTTTTTGCTGTGTCCCATAGATTTTGGAAAGTTGTGCTTTTATTTTGTCTCAAGGTATTTTCTGATTTTATTTTTATTTTTTCATTGACCCATTGGTTTTTTAGAGAGCTTGTTGTTTAGTCTCCATGTGTTTGGGTTTTTTCCCCATTTTTCTTACTGTAGTTTATTTCTAGTTTCATACTGTTGTGGTCAGAAAAAAATGCTTGATATAATTTCTATCCTCTTAAATTTGTTGTGACTTGTGTTGTGGCCTAGCATATGATCTACCCTGGAGAACGTTCCATGTGCACTTGAAAAGAACGTGTATTCTGCTGGTTTTGGATGGAATATCCTATAGATATCTATTAAGTCCAACTGATTTAATGTATCATTTAATACTACTGTTTCCTTGTTGATTTTCTGTCTGGATGATCTGTCCACTGATGTAAGTGGGGTGTTAAATTCACCTATTATTATTATTTTTTTTTTTTTTTTCTTTTTGCGGTATGCGGGCCTCTCACTGTTGTGGCCTCTCCTGTTGCGGAGCACAGGCTCCAGACGCGCAGGCTCAGAGGCCATGGCTCACGGGCCCAGCCGCTCCGCGGCATATGGGATCCTCCCAGACCGGGGCACGAACCCGTATCCCCTGCATCGGCAGGCGGACTCTCAACCACTGCGCCACCAGGGAGGCCCAAATTCACCTATTATTAATGTCAATTTCTCCCTTTACATCTGTTCATATTTGCTTTATACATTTAGGTGCTCCTATGTAAGGTGCATACATGTTAACAAATGTTATATCCTCTTACTGTATTGATCCCTTTTATCAATATATAATGGCCTTATTTGTTTTTTGTTATAGACTTTGTTTTAAAGTCTATCTTATCTTACAAAAACAGAAACATAGATCAATGGAAGAAGATAGAAAGCCCAGAGATAAAGCCATGCACATATGGTCAACTAATCTATGACAAAGGAGGCAAGGATATACAATGGACAAAAGACAGTCTCTTCGATAAGTGGTGCTGGGAAAACTGGACAGCTACATGTAAAAGAATGAAATTACAACACTCCCTAACACCAAACACAAAAATAAACTCAAAATGGATTAGAGACCTAAATGTAAGACCAGACACTATAAAACTCTTAGAGGAAAACATAGGAAGAACACCCTTTAACATAAATCACAGCAAGATCTTTTTTGATCCACCTACTAGAGTAATGGAAATAAAAACAAAAATAAACAAATGGGACCTAATGAAACTTAAAAGCTTTTGTACAGCAAAGGAAACCATAAACAAGACGAAAAGACAACCCTCAGAATGGGAGAAAATATTTGCAAACAAATCAACTGACAAAGGATTAATCTCCAATATATATAAACAGCTCATGCAGCTCAATATTTAAAAAACAAACAACCCAATCCAAAAATGGGCAGAAGACCTAAATAGACATTTCTCCAAAGAAGACATACAGATGGCCAAGAAGCACATGAAAAGCTGATCAACATCACTAATTATTAGAGAAATGCAAACCAAAACTACAATGAGATACCACCTCACACCAGTTAGAATGGGCATCATCAGAAAATCTACAAACAACAAATGCTGGAGAGGGTGTGGAGAAAAGGGAACCCTCTTGCACTGTTGGTGGGGATGTAAATTGATACAGCCACTGTGGAGAACAGTATGGAGGTTCCTTAAAAAATAAAAAATAGAATTACCATATGATCCAGCAATCCCACTACTGGGCATATACCCAGAGAAAACCATAATTCAAAAAGACACATGCACCCTAATGTTCATTGCAGCACTATTTACAACAGCCAGGTCATGGAAGCAACCTAAATGCTGATCCACAGACAAATGGATAAAGAAGTTGTGGTATATATATATACAATGGAATATTACTCAGCCATAAAAAGGAAGGAAATTGGGTCATTTGTTGAGAGGTGGATGGATCTAGAGACTGTCATACAGAGTGAAATAAGTCAGAAAGAGAAAAACAAATATCATATATTAACATATGTATGTGGAACCTAGAAAAGTGGTACAGATGAACCGGTTTGCAGGGCAGAAGTTGAGACACAGATGTACAGAACAAACGTACGGACACCAAGGGGGGAAAGCTGCAGTGGGGTGGGGATGGTGGTGTGATGAATTGGGTGATTGGGATTGACATGTATACACTAATGTGTATAAAATTGATGACTAATAAGAACCTACTGTATAAAAAAGTAAATAAAAATTCAAAAATTAAAGTCTATCTTGTCTTATATGAGTATTGCTACCCCAGCTTTCTTGTCGTTTCTACTTGCATGAAATATTCTTTTCCATACCCTCACTTTAATTCCATGTGTGTCTTTAGCTCTGAAGTGAGTCTCTTGTAAGCAGCATATACCTGGGTCTGTTTTATCCAATTAGGCACCCTATGTCTTTTGATTGGAACATTTGGTCCACGGACACTTAAATATACTTATTTCCATTTTGCTACTTGTTTTCTGGTTGTTTTTGTAGTTCTGTTTTCTTCTTTTTTAGTTTCTTCCCTTGTGGTTTATTTGATTTAGTGGTATGCTTGTTCTTTTCTCTCTAGTTTTTGTGTATCTATTGTAGGTTTTTGATTTGAAGTTACCATGGAGTTCATATGTTGACCTATATCTACCTGTTTTAATTAAACTGGTAGTCATTAAGTTCACACACATTCTAAAAGACTTACATTTTTTTACTCCCCACCCCTGCATTTTTGTATTTTTGATGTCATATTTTACATCATGTTTATCCCTTTTTTGTAGTTATAGTTGATTTTACAATTTTTTTATCTTTTAATCTTTGTACTAGGTTATTTAAAGTGATTCACAGCCTTTACTCTGTATTTGCCTTTACTAATTGGATTTTTCCTTTCCTATAAATTCTTACTTCCTGTTGTAGCCTTTTATTTTCCACTTAGAAAAAAATCCTTCAGCATTTCTTTTAGGCTTGGTTTAGTACTAATGAATTCTTTTCATTTTTTTACTTGTCTAAGAAGTTCTTTATCTCTCTTCCAATTCTGAATTATAACCTTGCTCAGTAGAGTATCCTAAGTTTCAGGCTTTTTCCCTTCAGCACTTTAAATAAATCATGCCACTCCCCTCTGGCCTGCAAAGTTTCTGCAGAAAAATCAGCTGATGGTCTTATGGGAGTTCCCTTTTAAGTGACTCTTGTTTTTCTCTTGCTGCCTTTAGAATTCTAACTTTTTGCCATTTTAATTATGTCTTGTTGCGGGTCTCTTTGTGTTCATATCTTTTGGGGGTCTCTGTGCTTCCTATATCTGGATATCCATTTCCTTCTTCAGTTTCAGGAATTTTTCAGCCACAGTTTAATCAAATTACATTTTCAGTACATTTTTCTCTCTCTTCTGAGATGCCTATAATGTGAATATTAGTATACTTGGTGTTTTCCCACAGGTCCCTTAATCTGTGCTCATTTTTTTTCTTTTTGCTGTTCTGATTGGGTGATTTCCCTTATTCTATCTTCCAGATCACTTGTGTTCTTCTGTATCATTTAAGTCTGCTGTTCATTTCTTTAAGTGTGTTTTTCATTTGTTATTGTATTCTTCAGTTCTGACTGGTTCCTTTTTACATTTCTACTTCCTTATTAAAATTCTGTGTTCATCTATTCTTTTGCCTAATTCAGTTAGCATTCTTATTACTAATGCTTTTAACTCTTTATCTGGTAAATTGTCATTTTCATTAGTTTTTTCAGGGTTGTTTCTTTTTCTTGTTCTTTCATTTGAAAAAAAAATGCCTCTTTCTCATTTTGCTTAACTTTCTCTTTTGAAATTAGGTGGAAGGTACCTATCCCAGTCTTGCAAGGTGTCCTTGTGTGGGAGCATGCCTATACAGTCTGCATGTGCCTGGTGGCTTTCCTGGGAGAGCTGGACCTGAAGTGATCATGAGTCACGTCTTACCCCAGGGTGTGCTGGCAGCTATCACCTTGGTGGGAGGTGGGGCTGGAGATGGAGGGGTTAGAGTCAGAGCCAGGTGTGAGCCAGGGCATCTCCTCTGCTCAATGACCAACATCATTCTATTGGGGTCAGGGACATGTCCCAAACTACTGGAACGAAAGGCCTGAGGGTCAGGTCTGAGCTGGTTCTGTTCCTTCTAAGTCTGTGCTTTCCCCCTCCCAGCATCAGCACCTTTACCCCAGAGGGGAGCAGTGCTGGAGCAAGAGGGACTCAAGTGAGTGATGGGAGTTGGTGACTTGTGCAGGCTAGGGTGCACACTGGGGCAGTCCCAGCACACCAGAGTTCCCAATCTGTTGCCCCCATAAATGCCAGTAATGCCTGCCCTCACCCTATACGGGTGCTGTGCTGGGTCTGAGCCACTCCATCCCCCACAACTGTGCACTCTCCTCAGAAACAGCAGCCTTCACCCTAGTGGGAAGCTGCACTGCAGAGCAAGAGGAGCTGGAGCAGGTGCTTGGCATCGGCCGGGACATGCACTGGGTGGTCGAGGGAAACCAGCCTAAGTCCCAGGCAGTTTCAATCTACATCTTCTGCCTTGTTTAAGGAGTAAGCAAGCATGTGCATGCTCTTTGTGAGCCAAGTCTAGTTTCCTAACAGTTCTATTGTTAGTCCCACTGGTTTTCACACCAGCTAAAAGGACTTCTCTTCCCAGTGTCAGACTTCAGGGCTAAGGCACCCAATACACGGTTTGAACTGTTCACTCCCCAGGAAGGATCTCTGAGCCCACATAATCCTGCTCCTCTTCTGTGTCTCCTCCCAGGGACACAGGTCCTTACCTGACCACTTTTCTTTCCTTCCTATGCAACTCCATGTGGATCTTACAGCCTTGGTTACATAAGTCTTTCTGCCAGTTTCCAGTTCGTTTTCTGTGAGAACTGCTCCTCATGTAGATGTATTTCTATGTGTTCATCAGGGGAGGTGAGCTCCATATTCTCCTACTTGGCCTTCTTGCTCTCTATCTGCTGGTACTTTCTTGATTTTTATCCAAAAGTATCAGTTAGATCACAACTGTTACCTGGATGATGTCAACTGTAAAATACATTCTGATTTTAAAGATATTAACACGTGAGAAAATGTCCATCCTAGAATAGATGAGAGTAGTTTCAGGTCCTGAGAATAGAAGTATTTAGATTTCATATGTAAGGAGTCCACCTCCCAGCCCAAAAAACCTGACTTTTTAGGCTGACCATAGGCAATTACAAAGGCTTTCCCTGGCAGGCTTCACAGGAGAAAGAGGCCTTCTCCATATCAGATTTGGTACAAAATCAATACACAATGCATTGCCATCTCTGAAAGTTGTTGTATACAAGGACTCAGGTCCCCATGGATGGCCATGCTCTTACACACATCTGCATTCCTGGCCCAGGCGTCTCTATTTGGAAGTCTTCCTATGGTGGAAAACTTGAAGACAACTTTCTACACCCGACTCAGTACTTTCCCACTCCTAACTCTTCCTTCTTCCTTCTCTCAGCCCCTAGGTCCATAAATCTGCAGGTGCCTTTTGTTCAGGCTCCCTGAACAGTGGGACAACCCCCAACATCTGTGCTGATCCACGTGACCCTCAACCAGTAGGCCATTCCATAGGGAAAAGTGGAACAGAAGAAGTCTTTCTTTAGTTTAGACCCTTGTTTATACAAACTCAGTAAGTGATTAACGACTTGACGGTCAAATGGGAAACAATTCACAACACTGTAGATATATATTTGGATGACAAAATATTTGGGTCTATGAGAAAAGAATCCAGGAATGGGAGGAAGCATTATGAACTATAGTAACCAAGGAAGGCTTTGTGAACGAAGTGTGAGTAGAGCACCAAACTAGTAAAATTTGGGTAATTAGTGGGAAAAAACATAGGGATGTTAAACCATAAAACTCCCATTCTCAAAGAATATAGTCCTTTTTTCACACTATGGAACACTGTGCAAGTTAGATTGTTGTTGTTGTTGTTGTTGTTAAATTAGATGTGTCTGCCCGTTACAACAAAATAGTTTCCTCTGCAGAGCAACATAGAATAGGATGTATGATTATTTTTCAGAATTAAAACCTTAATTATTTTGACTTCATTCATTTTCCTTTAGTTTATATTCCCCAAATTCAAACCAATGAAGCACAGAAAGATCAGACTATTTTCCCCATAGTTGTTTAGCTAATCCACTATGTGGCAATTAATATGCAATGTGACCAGAGTTGCCAGCCACTGGAGTGGAAAGAGGCATGCTCCAAAAATGTATAGCCATTCTGGCCTAAATAGCTCCACACTAAATGTTTATTAGGAATAATTAAATTTTGGAAACAAAGACGTAGCTTTGGAAGACTGGCTTCCCTCCAGCTATTCAATTAAATTAGTTTATTTATTAAGTCTCACTTTCAACTCTACCAACTTTAAAACAGGATATTATTTTCAAACCACAAATATTTCCTGAGCACTTTCTCAGTGCCACGCAGAAGTCCCTGCCTTCCTAGAGCTTACAGTCAACTTAGTCTAGACTTTATAGAGTTGCACTGTCACTAAAGTAGCCATAGCCACTAACCACATATGGCTACTAAGCACTTGAAACACAGCTAGTGCAACTGAAAAACTGAATTTTTAAAAATTTTGTTTTACTTAATCTAAATTTAAAATCTGAGACATGATTCAGCTATTGGAAAACTTAAGTATGTGAATCTATATTGGGTACATGAATCATAATTTGCTATATTCAGTATAGTTTATAAAATCTAAATGTCGATCCTAAGTATTTCCAATGAAAACAGCATCCAAATTGAGATATGAGGTAATTATAAAATATATACTGGATTTCAAAGATTTAGTACAAATATGTAAAGTACCTTAATTTTTATATTGATTACATATGAAATGATATTTGGGATATATTGATCACATATGTGGCTCACGATATACTTCTATCAGACAGTACTGCTCTAGAGCAATGATTTGCCCAAGGAAGGCTTAAATGCAGGGCTACTTAGGAATCTCTACTGCACCTCAGCTCACACTCATTTTCTTTCTGTTCCCTTCTTTCTTCCTTTGTTTTCTTCTCCCTCTCTTCCTTCTAACAATGATGTGCACTGGACTCAAGAGCTAGAAAGATTGCTGACCCAGGGATTAAATAATTCAAGGCAACCACTTATTCGTTGACGATTTTAATTACAAAAGATCAGTGGAATGACTTACCAACTACAATATATTAGGAGTGTCTTAGTAGCTCAAGGGAAAGGTGTGAAAGAAACAGCTTTGCATTTCCCCATGGACAGTCTTAGAAGTAGTGTTCTAATAAGTCACTAAAAAATACTTAAACACTTTTTTAAAGTTTTAATATCAAAAAGTCCTGAAATATTAATGAAAGATAAATTTTATTACCTTATCCTAAATTGCATTTCATAAATGTAAGATATTACATAAATAAAATTACGCTGGATAAGAGCTTTCACCAAAGCATTTTAAGCCACCACAAGGTGGATTTATTAAGTTATCATTATCTTTTATGGTCACTCTCCAACTCCTACAGCACAGGCAGGTTGCAAAAACACAGAATGGGGAGGTATCTTATTTAATATCTTCTTAGCAGTTTACACAGGTTCCTTGCTACTTGAAACAAATCAAGAATTTAGTCTTTGTCCTGAGTTTAGTACAGAAATCCAGTGACTGTTCCTAAGAACATCCCATTTCACCAGTATTGGCAGAAACTGCTAGCTGGTTCCCAATTTCCTGGGTGTACAGAAAAGGCTACTTTACCTAGTCTCCCTTACAATTAGATGTGACTAAATTCTCAACAGTAGAATGTGAGAAGAGATCTATATGCCATTTCCTTGCCTAATCCATAAAAACCTTCCATATGTGCACCTCTGCCTTCCCCCACCCACCTCTTCCCCTTTTCCTGGTTTGATGAAGAGAAGCATAAAGACCTTGGAAGCCATGTACCAAAGATCGAAGAGCCACATGATGGAAGAAGCCTGAAGTCCTAAGTAACAATTTGAGAGGCCACCTACCTTGCAGGAACACCCTCCTCGGATAGTTAGGTGAGCAAAAACCTACTTCTATCTTGTTAAGCCACTGAAGTTTTGGGAGTTGTAGAAGCAGCTAGTGTCATCCTAGTAGATATAATCAGTGACTCAAAAAAAGATAAACCATTTCACAATTCTTGGTGTCACCACCAAGCAGCAAGATAGCACCCCACCCCCTGATTCCACCTTTTCTCCACCCCCTTTTACCACTCCCAGGTGTACTGTTGCCAAGACTGTGACCGGGTAGACATGTAAACAGGTGAAGAAAGAATGAAATTAATGACCGACACATGAAAAGGTGCTCGACATCACTAATCATCAGGTAAACATAAATTAAAACCACAGTAAATGGTGAGAATTTTAAAAGCCAGCAATACCAAAAAATGGTGAGGATGTGAAGCAAATGGAACACTCTTACAATGCTGGTGGCTATAATAAATGATTCAACCATTTTGGAAAACTCTTTGTCCGTTTCTAATAAAGTTAAACACATACCTACCCTATGATCCAGCAATTCCACTCCTAGGTACAGGCCTAAGAGAATTGAGGGCTGTGTCCACCAAAAGACTTGTAGTAGAACACTCACAGAAGCTTTATTTATAGTAGTTAAAAACTGGGAACAACTCAAATGCTCATCAACAAGAAACTGGAAAAACAATTTATAGTATATTCACATGACAGAACACCACACAATAAAAGAGACCTACTGATACACACAACATGGATGAATCTCACAAATACTATCCTAAACAAAACCAAACATAAAAGAGAGTGTACTCTATGATTCCATTTATATAGTATTCAGGAACAAATATAATTTATGGTTATAAAAATCAGAATAGTGGTTACCTCTGGGCAAGGGAGTTGAGTGCAAAGGGACAAGGACGTGGTAGAAATGTTACCCATCTTGATTCACACAATGGTTTTAAGTATATGTAGGTAAAAATTTAAGCCATACACTAAATATTTGTGCATTTTATAATATGAAAATCTTATTTCAAATAAAAAGATTAAAAAGTTAACCTGTTCCAAAGCACACAAATAGTAAGATGTTGAGCTTGGGTTCAAACTTAGGTCCATCTGAGTTTTCTGACTTGAGTAGGGTTCACTTTCCTACCCAATTATATACAGAGAAAACTATAAGAAAACTGTTACTACTTATTTGAAATATGTGATTAGCATAATTCTCTCTACATATTTCATTCATAATATCCATATTATGATAAACTGTGCTTATTTTGGCACCAAAACATTCTACACTTCAAAATGCTGGTTTTAACTTTGTTGCACTATAGCAGCAGTAATTCTGTCTACAGAATTGAAATGAATGATTGAAACCAAACTTTCCACCATCCCCCATGACTAATAATATAGTAAGATAATTCAGCTGAAGAACAAACACGTTAAAATTGTCAGAACCTGCACTGCATTTAACTGGCACAAATGCATTAGTTGATTAGTATCTGTAGATGCTCCAGTGGTGGAGCATCCTAAGACTGATGAAACAATCGATAGATGAGATATATAGTAAGATGCAGAAATAGTCATTTAACAAGCGTCACTCATGCCCCTGTGATATTTATAAGCAATTCAAGCATTATAGTTGCAAATGTGATCTGACATATTTCTCAGGAATCAATTATTTATTGAACGTTGATATATCAGCTAGGGACTTCCATGGTGGCGCAGTGGTTAAGAATATGCCTGCCAATGCAGGGGACATGAGTTTGATCCCTGGTCCAGGAAGACCCCACATGCGGCAGAGCAAGTAAGCCCGTGCACCACAACTACTGACGTGAGCCACAACTACTGAGCCCGTGTGCCACAACTACTGAGCCCGTGTGCCACAACTACTGAGCCCGTGTGCCACAACTACTGAAGCCCATGCACCTAGAGCCCGTGCTCTGCAACGAGAAGCCACCGCAATGAGAAGCCTGCACACTGCAACAAGAGTAGCCCACATGCTGTAACGAAGACCCAACGCAGCCAAAAATAAAATTTTTTTTAATTTTTAAAATTCAGCTAATTCAATATTAGAATAAGATGAACATAAAAATACAAATGCACCAGCATTTGGCTATGATACCCTGCATTCTTACACAAAGCTGCCTCTTTAAAAGTATTTTATTGTAACTGCATGCACTGACTGTGTGCATCTGCATTGGGTGAACACCGGATGAAGAAAAATCCAGTTACTGTCTTTTTTTTTTTTTTTTGGTGGTACTCGGGCCTCTCACTGTTGTGGCCTCTCCTGTTGTGGAGCACAGGCTCCGGACGCGCAGGCTCAGCAGCCATGGCTCACGGGCCCAGCCGCTCCGAGGCATGTGGGATCTTCCCGGACCGGGGCACGAACCCGTGTCCCCTGCATCGGCAGGCGGACTCTCAACCACTGCGCCACCAGGGAAGCCCACTGTCTTTCTTTTATATAAAAGCAAACTGAGGCATAAAGCAGATCACTGATAGCGCTAGGCAACACCAAGTCAACAAATAAAGCCAGTGTTAAGGTTACTCCAACTAGTTCTTTATAATGAAGTATCACATACCTACCTTGTCACACAGGAGCTTCTCATCCTACACATACAAGTTTTTGAGTATTTTAAACTGCTTACTTCTGTTGAGAATTTACCCCCCACATGGTAACCCCCTCCCAAAACTAAGGAGAAAATCAAGTTAAATAGATATAGCCAAGACTGGGAGAATTAACAAGTTCATATACACAGAAGGGGAGAAAAAGTTGGGTTTTGTTCCTGAATGCTGAAAAAGAATTCTACAAACACATGAGGCTCCAAATCCAGAAAATACTGACGGCAGAAAAAAATCTTTCAAGGAATTCTCACATGCAAAATCCCCCACAGAAAAGAAGATTTCAATGCCCCACGCTGACAATTTGGCAGTCTCCTAAATTACAGTAAAACAAGTAGTGAGTCGCTTAAAGGATTAACCTGAATCGCCAGACCCCGAGCTCTAGGACAAATCATTTGCTCGCCGCAATTTCCAGCCTCCGCAGTGTTTCAGCACACTAACCCTGCTGTCTCCCCCACTCCAACCCCCACACACCCACCCCCATTCTCTCTTCACGAGGAATTCCTCGGGGCACCACCAACCGTCTCTAAAGCAGGAGTCATTTAATCTTCGGTTCCGGGGCCTTTCGCTGGGTCTATGAATGGGTTTTACATAGGTTGATAAATCCCCCGAGATCTGAAGTAAAACTTGGGTCGATAACCTACGCGATCCAAAGTGATTAGGAGCTGCGATTCTAAAGGGAGGGCCGGAGGAAAGCCCAGCGGTGCCAGCCCACCACGCGCGCACGCCCCACACTCACCTGGACTTGGTCAGCTGGAGCTCCCGGCGGCAGGGACGCCTTCGTAGCAGCTGCTCATCGCAGTCCCTCAGATCCCATGAGGCCAACCTCCGGCTCCGCCCCGGGGGGAAGGCTCCAACCGCCCCATGCTCCCAGTACTAGTTGGCATTCCCCAGCCGAGGCTGCGGAGAGAACGCTGCCAGGTCCGGGAGAGGAAGGACCACCAGGTCAGGGCCGCCCCCGGGGGCCGCCTCCACGAGCCGGAGCCGGGATGCAGACGAAGCTGCTTTCCAGCACTGGCTGCTTCGAGGTGGCCACAGCCGCACACAGCTGTCTGGCCGCCGAGGCTTGGCTCTCTGCTGGCCGGATCGTAAAACGAGTGCCTTATCTCACCACCAGCACCGTGGGACATAATACGAGTCCATTCTGGACTTTTACAAAGGAGGTACTAGGTTTCCTGTTCTGCGTGGAGTACAGCGGGGAAATCTAAAGCCGACATTGAACACAGGCAACCCCTGTCGACCACAGCATCATGCACGCTGTTGTGTGGCTGAAATTTTAATAGTGCCATTTAAAACATATTTAAAAATCTATAAAGAGCACACAAACCAAACAACATGAAAAGCTGTCTTCTCCCAAATTAGGAGACCACTAAAGAGGTTATACAAACAGCTCAAAGTGTAAAGCTAGGGGAAATGTGGGAGGGTAAACTTATGCGGCTGCCCTATGACGAAATGTTATCAATACTGAAAAGTTAAATCAGAAAACGAGGACTATTCTACCCCAAGACCCTAACAGAGAGATGCAGTAAGTCATGTAGCCAGTACGAAATCAGGACCATTCTTCATCTTTATCCCTTCACTGGTACAGCTAATACTTGATATTCCACATGTTGAGCTTCCCACTTTAGTTTGAGCTTCCCACTTTAGGCCAGAACCTTTGACTCCTTAAAACACAAAGAATTCAATAGAAGAAAATCTAAGCTTTATTATTCACATCTCAACCTATCCCTTGAGAGGAGGCCTTGATGAACAGAGTTAGAGAGAGAGGAGAGGGCACTAGACTCTAGGGGTTGGGGGGAAAGGCACAAAAAATAACAGATTACTGAATTTGACTAAAGCCAGCATTCAATATACATACAACTTAGAAGCTGATAAAGGCTTAAGATTTCTGATGCCAAGCAGCAGGAAAACGAATGCTTAATGCAAAAAAAAAAAAAAGATTTCTCAGGTTAAATTACAAGGATTAAACAAGTATTAGTAAAGCAGAACATTCATTATTAAGCAACATTTAGAAAAACAAAATAAGATTGGAAATAAAATATAATTGCTAAAAATGTTTTAAACGGGTTTAAAGATGGTAAGTATTCTACCAGAACATAAGCAAAAAGATGAAAAAACATGAACGATAGATTTAGAGATTAATTTTGCAGTTCTAGCAAAATTAATAGAAGTTCCATAAAGAAAGAACAGAGAAAGCTTAGGAAAAATTATCAAAGAAATACAACACACTCCAAGGGATCTGCAAAGCACACAAAGTACTTGCCAAAATTAAAATGTCCATTCATAAAATTTAACAACACCAACATATTTGGTGATCTAGCTTCCAGACAATACTAACTTTGAACCCAAAAAGGTAATATGATGAAAAGGGCATGTTTCTTCTCCCAACAAGAAAAAAGAAAGCAACAATCAAACTACAGGGTAAATAAATTGCTCTAAGAGTATGGCTCACGGTTAAAGCAAACTGGTATGTTAAATGGTTTTGATCAATTTTCACTTGACCCTGGCATTTATAATAATTATAATAATTCTCCCTTGAAACACAGAGGTGACAAAATTGGAAAAAACAGTAAAGATAATCAGACTATGTTAACTGGCCCATTCAGAGAACAGTATTTGTATAATGTAAACCTTGTCTATTGATTTCCAATTTTAGAATCAACCTGTAGATATAACAAGGGAGACTTTTTGTTATTGAATAGAATGCAAATATTAACTTTGGAAATGTAAATGCATAGTTTACAGATGTTGTAATATAAAAACAGAAATAGAAGGAAGGAAAAGGGTGCCTTTATCATCATCTCACAAAGTGTACTTCTAACTATATTAAAGTTACCATTTTTTTCTTCTTTTGCTTTCTTTTTATTTTATATACTATATGATTACTGCAGTAATCATTTCACAATACAGTGTAAGCCAAACCATTATGCTCATTATGCACCTTCAACTTATACAGTGATGTATAACAATTGTATCTCAATAAAACTGGAAAAACATAATAAAGTTACCAAGGAAGTAAGAGGGAGGTGAGTGATCTTTATCTATCACACACAAAGTCAATAGAAGTCTAAACTTGATGAGACAAAAACAAAAGATATGACGGCAACCATTGTAAATGATTAAAGGTATTTGTGGGATGTGGAATAGCAATTTAGAAAGGGAGAGGCAGCAGAATATTGCTTTCTATTATTAATCTTTCTATAGAATTTTATTTTCCAGTCATATGTGTATCCGTTACTTTGATATTTTTTAAAGAAATTATTCAAGTCTATACCTAGAAATGAGGAAAATAACTGAACACTGGGACATTTACAGTTGGTTTATAATGGTGGTAGGCTCATGTATGATTTTCTTTCTCTTTTTACATTTGTTTCAGTAATGCTATTATGGTAAATTTGACAAATCAAGCAAATTCAAAAAACGTTTTAAGGCAATCAGGCTATGACCAAGAAGCTCTTTGATGAAAAAAAAAAAAAAGAAAGAAATGACTTATAAATGCTCTTTGTAAACAAAACAAACTGGAAATTAGCCTTTCCCAGAAGTGAGATTAACATACAAGTTAAATATTTCCCCCCCTTTTTTTCTTTTTTCCAGCTTGTGGGATCTTAGTTCCCCTGACCAGGGATCAAACGCAGGCCCCTGGCAGTGAAAGCACAGAGTCCTAACCACTGGACCACAAGGGAATTCCTGTCCCATGTTTTTTAAAATCGAACCTCCCTTTTTGAGTTGTCTGTTCTTTGTGCATTGGTCTAATAGAATTCCTAAATATCCACATATAAATAAATATACACTGATAATCCACAGTAGTCACAGTAATACTTTTCCTTGTCTACTGTTTAACCTTTTTATATAAGCAACTAATTCTTTTGTGATCAAATCTGTTTGTTGTTTCCATCATGATTTCTGTCCTTTGAGCTTAATGTCAACTCTCATTTCCAATTCAAAGGTTTAATATTTAACTGTATTTTTCTGTAGTTGTGATTTTTTATGTAATTCACATAGGGCTGATTTTTAATATGGCATGGGGTAGGCATCTAACTAGTTATCCCAACAGAATCTGTTGAATACTCCACTCCTCTTTTCATATGTGATGCCTCATTTATTAACCAAATTCCTATAACTAGATATATATGTTAGGGAAATGTTGCTTTGGATATTTTAAGCGATAAAAACATACATTTGAAACTGACTATTTTTGTCCCCCTAAATATTTACGTCTCACTTGTTTTATGTCCTAATGTTTTGGTTCACTCATTTAATGATTTATTAAGAATTTCTTACATTCTAGACATAGTAAGTTTAAAATATAAAATGGTAAATGAAAAAAACAGAGTTCTTTCCCTCAATATTAAAATATCAAAAAATTGTAACAGTGAACAGCAATGTATTTTATTGATATAGTTTGAGTTCAAAGAATGACATTCATTATTACATCTGTGTATTAATGTATATTATATTCAATTTATATGACTTTCTGTTCACTTCATTGGTTTCACAAGACTCAATAAAATTTCAAAAGACAGGAGTTGAGAACTACGACCTGTAACAAGAAAAATTAAAAGTGCTGTTGGAAAACTTAGGGGGAAAAGAGTTTCATCCTTTATTTTCAAGGGATGTCTATATAGTATAACTACAAACAGTTGTATCATTGAGTACAGAGCTCACATTGCAAACATTTAACTATGTTCATCACATATCTGATGATATAAAATCAAAATTACTTTTAAAAGCTTATCTTTCTATGTATCATGAAAATCATGTCATTATATTTCAGTGACTAACTACTGTTTAAAGGCTCCTTTTAAGTAAAAATAGAACCCAATGATTTTTAACCAAAAGTGTATCCTTTGTCCTGTTTATTATAGGATCAATAAACACTATACTAAGACATAGCATTTAGACATAAAATATGTCTAAAACCCCTGAAGAATACAATAAAAATAAGCAAGACATTTAGAATGCTTTAATCTTTCCAGTTAACACCATTTGTATCAGTAACTGCAACATTCTAACTTTTAGCATTTCACATAACTAGTCAGTAAGGATGTTTTTTTAAGGGTGGGAGTAAGAACAGAGGACAGGAGAAGCAAGAGTGTCAGGTTTGATACTTCTATTAAAAAAATCAAAAATCAAAACTATTTTCTTCTCTGCATCAAAACTGTACCACAAACTTGAAGGTTGTTTTAGCTTTAATCCCATGACTCATCATCTACTGGATTACAAACTTGTGAAGAAGAAAACCCTGCTGTGTTCAAAGAGCTCCTGCCCTGGTAATTCTTTAAAAAAAAAAAAAAAAGAAACAAACATTTAATTTTATGTAGCTTTAAAGTTACATATATACACTACCAAACGTAAGGTAGATAGCTAGTGGGAAGCAGCCGCATAGCACAGGGAGATCAGATCGGTGCTTTGTGACCGCCTGGAGGGGTGGGATAGGGAGGGATGGAGGGAGGGAGATGCAAGAGGGAAGGGATGTGGGAACAGATGTATATGTATAACTGATTCATTTTGTTATAAAGCAGAAACTAACACACCATTGTGAAGCAATTATATTCCAATAAAGTTGTAAAAAATAAATAAATAAATAAATAAAGTTACATTGCCTAGACTGAGAGCAGAGACTCAAGCTTTCCACCATGTCTTCCCCCAAATATATAAAAAATTTCATTCTAACTGAATCCAATCCATTTGAAAAAAGGTACGTATAAACCTGTAAAGTCTAAATGCACAGAAGATTTCAAGAAAACTTTAAGCCAATAGTTTTTTGGCAAGTGGAAAACCAAAGCTCTTCAATGAATAAGCATAAATATTTAATGATTAGTATGCTCACTGTTTCCGTATAAAAATGATGTTGCCTATAAACTGACAACAGAAAAGATATGCAACCACATCTCTATTATTTTCTTACTTAATAATGTGGTCAGAATTCAAAAAATAAAGAATTCCTACAAAAATCTCAGAAGATCCCAAATTAGAATTTAAAATGCCAGCAGAATTGGGAAAGGAAGGTGTCTGAGCATAAATCTCAAACTCCTCACCTTTAAGACCAAAACTATATAATATGTATATAAAATTTTTAGAGAACTATTATTCTTCCAGGTATGAAAATAATGGAATAGGTAAATTATTGAATGTTATAGTTACTTCACAACAGCACAACATTTACAAAGAATAACTAAAAGCCAAGTTCTAAATTTTTCCCTTCAACTAACCTTTCTAGTATCAACTGATACAAACATATTTCCTCTTGTACTACCTCTGAAGCCAGGAACATACACACTAAAGGCAATTTCTTCCAACCATGCAGGAACATCCTGTTGAGCCTTTAAAAGAAAAAATTAATAACTTCATATACAACATGCATAAAGTCTCAAAGATTGGCACAGTTTACTTTTCCTTAAAATACATATACATAAAATGTCCGCTTTCAATGACAAGGTAAGAACACTATCCATTTTTAAAAATTAAAAACTGGGGCTTCCCTGGTGGCGCAGTGGTTGAGAATCTGCCTGCCAATGCAGGGGACACGGGTTCGAGCCCTGGTCTGGGAGATCCCACATGCCGCGGAGCAACTAGGCCCGTGAGCCACAATTACTGAGCCTGCACGTCTGGAGCCTGTGCTCCGTAACAAGAGAGGCCGCGATAGTGAGAGGCCCGCGCACCGCGATGAAGAGTGGCCCCCACTTGCCGCAACTAGAGAAAGCCCTCGCACAGAAACGAAGACCCAACACGGCCATAAATAAATAAATAAATAAATAAATAAATAAAATTGTAAAAAAATTAAAAACTTACTTCTGACAGTACTTTCACTAGAGGCTGTGCTAAATGGCTATCTGATTCAGGATCAAAAAAGGAAATAGCTCTGCCAGTATTTCCACAACGACCAGTACGCCCAATTCGATGAACATATTCATCAATGGTAGAAGGGAGATCAAAATTGATAACATGCTGAACATTTTCAATATCCAGCCCTCGGGCAGCTACTGAAGTAGCAACAAGAGTTAGGCACTTTCCACAGCGGAAATCTCCAAGGGCTTGTTCTCTCTCTCTCTGTTCTCGATCACTTGAAAGAAGATAAAAGTACGTATTAGGACAGCTCTTAAGAAAATTATTTAAAAGAACCATTGAAGTTTGACACATAAATTTCTTTTTAATAACAGTAAAAAGTAGCAACATTTAACATTAATGTCTACTTCTTACATACCAAGTATTATACTAATTCCTTTCAAGTCATAATTTAATTTGATTCTCATAATAATACTTTGAGGTTAGGACAATTAACCCCATTTGCAGATGAGGTAAGGTGACAGCTAATACATAGAGCCAAAATACAAACTCAAATATGACAAACATCAAATCTTACCTATTAATAATCTCTTTCTAGTCTTGACAAAAAATATACAGCTACTTGATCAGAATGTCACCTCAAAAATTACCACTTTTTTTGGGCCTCCCTGGTGGCGCAGTGGTTGAGAGTCCGCCTGCCGATGCAGGGGATACGGGTTCGTGCCCCGGTCTGGGAGGATCCCATATGCCGCGGAGCGGCTGGGCGCGTGAGCCATGGCCTCTGGGCCTGCGCGTCCGGAGCCTGTGCTCCACAACGGGAGAGGCCACAACAGTGAGAGGCCCGCATACCGCAAAAAGAAAAAAAAAAAAAAAAAAAAGAAAAAAAAAAAAAAATTACCACTTTTTAAAAAGCATAATCTCTGATTTCTATATATTCACTGATTAATCAGAAAGATTAGATTCAGCTGAAGAAACACCTAGATCTAAGTATCAGAGAGCCTTTTAAATGAAATGTCTTGAGAAGTTACCAATCCTCATAATAAGAAGTCTAAGACACACCTTTAACTCGCCCATGCCCACCACCTGGTCCTTATAAAAACTTAAAATGAAGATGAAGAATAACAGTTTAGATCTTGAGATCTTAATTCTAGGATTTTATACTAGTTAAATATACTGACATTTCTTAACAAATGACAAACAGAAGTTACCTCCTTACTAGGAAATCATATTAATCTACTCACCCATGAATACTTGTTGTTGGTATTTTTTCTTGACAAAGAAAAGTGGCAATAAAATCTGCTTTTTTCTTGGTTTCAACAAAGACCATAGTTCTTTCAACTCCTACAAGACAATGAAACAACGATTAACATTCAAACTACAAAATTAGGAAAAGAAAAAAAAAGGGTAGGGTGAGTAGGAAACTGTCTCATCCATCGCTGTATTCCTAGCACCTAGACTCAGGCCTAATAGGTAATAGTAACTCAAATATTTCCTGAATGGATGAATGTCAAAGATAGAGAGACAAGGACTTTTTCCTACTTTAGGACTAAAAAAAAAAAAATCAGCTTGCCCTTTGCCTTCCTAAGCCAACCAAGAAGTAGAGACTTAGGGAAAGATAAATGGTATCTACCTGCCAACTCTTAACAGTTCCACAAATTTGTCTCAGGCCCCTCATTTCCCTCTCTATAAATAAACGCCTTTGTTCTTTACTTCCCAAGATCATAGAATCTTTTATTTTACCTTGACTACCACAGGTATTCATAATAATGGCATCCAACCCAGGGCTGACAAACTCTACAATATTTCATGTTCCAACATTATCTCTTAATTCAAACCCCTTGATCCCAAAGTATCTTATATATACAGAAAATTATCCCAGGGCCTTAATGCATTAAATAATATTTACTTGTTATTTTATAAGTATTTAATTGGTTGAAATTCAAGCATGAGCCAGAGACATTTCCACACAAGGAACTCTTCTATAAAATGTTAGAGAGGAAAGATATTTATAGCCTTAATGAAAGTAAGAAGGTATTACATTTCATAATCCCACTCCCCCATCTTCCTATGAGCTGGCTTCATTTATTCAACAAATATTTAGTGCCTAGTAGATGCCAGTAACTATTTTAGGTGTTGAAAACACAGCAATAAAACAAAGCCCCTGCACTCCCTGTGGGGAGGCAAATAACAAAGATTATGCATTAAGTCTAAAAAGGAAAAAAAATCAGCAGAATAAAGGGCCCAAGTGGACTGATGTACCCTCTCCAATTAGATGACATCTGAGTAGAGATATTACTAAAATAAGTGAACTGTTCAGATACCCGAGGAAACAGTATTACAAGCCAGAGGGTAAGAACAAATATAAAGGATCGGATTCCAAGGTATACGTGTTCTTGGTGTGCTCAAAGAAAAAAAAAAAAAACAGAAAAGAGGTCCCCATGTGGTTTTTATGTTCTAGGCAGAGGGAGTATCAAGAACAAAGGTAATGAGGCAGAACCATGTCTGCTACGTGTGGGGAATAGTAACGAGCAAAGTGTGCCTGGAATAGGGTGAGCCAGGGAGAGCAGTAGGATTTGAAGACAGAGGGGTAATGGAGGCCATATCATGAAGGGCCTTGAAAACCATTGAAAGATCTTTACTTTGAGAAGGGAAGCCACTGGGTTTGGAGAAGAGAAGTGGAAAGATCTGATCTTTGTTTTAACTGAGCAGCTGATGGGTTCTGATATACTTTGATGCTAGATAGAAACAAGAGGATTTTGCTAACAGATCAGATGTGCACAATGGAGAAAGAATTCAAGGATGCCTCAGATTTTGTGTCTGAGCAACTGGAAGAATGGAACAAACACTAAGTGAGATAGGAGGACTGCAAGAAAGGAAGGTTTAGGGGTGATATTTAATTACCAATAAATCACAGATATCTATTAGGCAACCAGGTAGGAAATGAATAGAGCAACTGATTCTTACAGTAATAAATTAGTTATATCCTTGAGACATAGTCATTTTATTTATTAGAGAGTAATGATTTTATGTTTTATCAAAAATTACCTTTCAATCCAACAAGGTGCTCAATGCCAAAACTGATAAATTTGATAGTCAGTTACCTAATACTACTGTGCAGCTTAAAGCCTCGATTTCATCTTTTCTTGGCTCCCAGTGTGAATCCCAAATGGTGATAAAAATTTAACTCCCCTGACACTTCTCTAGTATTTTTCCTCTACTGATTTGGTATTTTTTCTCCTTCAGACAATAAGCTATACCCCTTTGATGGCAGCAATAATGCAAATTTAGTTTTATAAGCAGACCATCTGGTGATCTTTGTAAATGGATTAATGAATTATAGTTACGTATTTTGTTGCGTGAAAAATAATAGACAATTCATCTTGTTAGCCTTTTTTGCCTATTAGTCCATTGTGAACTAAAATCAATTAAGAAGATAAAAAGAATTCTAGCTTTGGTAGTTAGATTGCAATTTTTTGTATTTCTGTGTTTACCCTTTACCTGTGGCTGAAGTGGTAGAAATGAAGCTATAAGCTCTTTATGTACCTATAATTCAGAAAGGGCTTTACCCACCACTATGTATAATCATTATGTTAATACTCTATGGAGAGTATTAACAAATTATAAAGTCTCTTAAAGGAGCTCAATTCTGATTGGTTTACAGAGATAAACTAGAGAATTTATAGAGATAAATATTCCTAAAGTTCCTGGAAAATAAAGAAATTGACTCATAATACTTTAACTATATTAAACTTTAAAAAAAAATTCTTCCTATAGGAGCTAAAGCAGAAATATTTTAAGATTCCAAGTTCCCATAATTAAGTGAAATCTTTGGTAAACAAGACTAACTTACTTGGTTTTAAAAATACAAATGTACTTTCTCGAATTTATCAGTGTTAAGTAGAAAACAAACATGTATCTTATTTTACTTGGGTTCTTTTTTTTTCTTTAGAAGATGTTGGGGGTAGGAGTTTATTAATTAATTAATTAATTTTTGCTGTGTTGGGTCTTCGTTTCTGTGCGAGGGCTTTCTCTAGTTGTGGCAAGCGGGGGCCACTCTTCATCGCGGTGCACAGGCCTCTCACTATGGCGGCCTCTCCTGTTGCGGAGCACAGGCTCCAGACGCGCAGGCTCAGTAGTTGTGGCTCACAGGCCTAGTTGCCCTGCAGCATGTGGGATCTTCCCAGACCAGGGCTCGAACCCGTGTCCCCTGCATTCGCAGGCAGATTCTCAACCACTGCACCACCAGGGAAGCCCCATGGGTTCTTCTTAATGTATAGAGATTTGCCTGTCAAAATAACTAATATTCTCCATAATGTTTAAGTGTATGAAAATGTAAATCTGTGTTCAACTAAACTGACTATTCAACACTATCTACCGTTTTGTATACTGTCATCTGGAAGATAATTTCCAAGATCTTTGGCTTTAGATAACTTAAAATAGTAGACTCGGGCTTGCCTGGTGGCGCAGTGGTTGAGAGTCCGCCTGCCGATGCAGGGGACACGGGTTCCTGCCCCAGTCCGGGAAGATCCCACATGCCGCGGAGCGACTAGGCCCGTGAGCCATGGCTGCTGAGCCTGTGCGTCCGGAGCCTGTGCTCCGCAACAGGAGAGGCCACAACAGTGAGAGGCCCGTGTACCGCAAAAAAAAAAAAAAAAATAGTAGACTATATTGAGTTAATTAACTCAGTAGTCACTGAATATAGGATAGAATTCTCAAACATTAATTACTAAACATAAGTTTATGTCCTTTTGCTTGTTATTTTTCATACACTATAGAGAGGCAATATCTTTGAGTCATATTAATGAACCTACTCAATTTTGCTACTTTAAGTGTAAAAGAATATGTGTGGTGTAGAAAGATATATGTGTGGTATAGAAAGTTCATGAGCTCTGGTAGTCAGCTACAATGTTTGTGTATGGCATCTCTCAACTGTCCATCCCTGCCTCTAGTTTACTCTCTGAAATAGAAGTTACTACGGTTAAAATAATTAACATAAGTGGTTGAGACTACACTTGGAGTAACAGTGACCAAGAAATAGAAACCATTTGTGTGTTTGTTTTTCAAGAAAAGAGCAAAGATGATCACTGATGAGCACACCCTTCAGGGTTGTCTGTGCCTTTTACTGTCTTTATTTTTTTATACCTCTATTGCAACTGAGAGCAATGCAAATGATTCTTACCAAGAAAAATACAAATGAAAATTTTCCCTCAAATGTAATTGATTATTGCTTTGTGGATACTGACCACTTTTGCATCTATTTGTAAATCCATCTTAGCCTTCCTGATATCCTACACATAAATGTGTTCTTTGGGGACTTCCCTGGTGGTCCAGTGGTAAAGAATCCACCTTCCAATGCAGGGCACGTGGGTTCGATCCCGGGTCGGGGAACTAAGAGCCCATATGCCGCGGGGCAACTAAGCCTGTGCACCACAACTACCGAGCCCACGTGCCTCAATGAGAGAGCCCACATGCCGCAAACTACAGAGCCCATGTGCTCTGGAGCTCACACACCACAACTAGAGAAGAGAAGACCCGCATGCTAAAGAGAAGCTCACGTGCCACAACGAAAGATCCCGCATGCCTCAACTAAGACCCAACACAGCCAAAAAAATAAAAATAAACAAACATAAATGTGTTCTTTGAATTCTCCTTAGAATTGGCTGTAACATCTTACTGGCTCCCTTTGTAATTAATGAGCTCAATACAATCTTGGACGCCTGTTCATTTAAAATTATGAAAAAGGCAGATGGTATACTACTATGAAATAATGAAACCTACACATTTTAAAGGCAGAAGAGGAAAGCTAGCAGATTTAAGTTAACGATTAGAAAAAGAGATAAATTATATGAACAAAAATATGTAAAATACTAGGATATATGGCATGACATTTCCATGCAAAGTAAAAAAAAAAAAAGACGAGAATAATAAACTCTAAACTACTAAACATTTAACAGTTTAAATAATACAGAAGTATACCAATAGTGCTTATACACTGATCTCAGCATTTTGAAACACTCTCTTCAGTAGAATTATTTTCTAAATAAACTTTATTCCACAAATTCATATATTAAAGTCTTAAGGTAATTATACTAGAAATGTGCTCTAACTTCAGCAAAACCATATATTGCTTATCTCCTGCTACACTGGAACTTCAGTTTATACTGGGCAAGTTACCTGACATCTCTGTATTTCAGTGTCCTCATCCTTAAAATGGGGGATAACAAAACCCACCTCAGAAGGTGGTTTTGAGAATTAAATGAGTTAACACATGTAAAACAATCAGAACAGTATGTGGCCTATAGCAGTTATTATTTTTATTTTGCATGCCAGAGTATATGTTATGATACATATCATGAAGAAAACTAATAACATTTCTCAAACTCAAGATGAGTATTTGGTTTTTAAAAGTTTTTTTTTTATATAAAACTCAGGAGAAAACTGAAGACTAGAAACCTTTAAAGAGTGCTTTCTAAAACAACATTCTTTTTTCTTATTGTTGGAAATGAGACAGCTTCCTGCTTTTTCATTCCCCAGTCCCAACACTGACATTCAAAATGAAATAGATTTACTAAAATGGAGGATGAGGAGAATGGACACATGTAAGTACATTTAGCCTGTGAGGTAACAAAAGGGTATTAAAAGGCCATATTAGAAAATTTTATTTCAAGGCACAAACTAAAGCTATCTCAATCAAAGAAATACAACTTTCTATTGAAAAAAAATTTTTTTGAGGGGAAAGGGATAGATTTCTCATCAACATTGTGAAGGAACAGAACTAGATCGTTAAAGTCCCTTCTATCTCCAAAATTCTTTGAACTATGAATACAGGAAGCCTTAGAGAGCAGAAACTGGGAAGTAGAAATACAACAAAGATTTCACTTTTAGTGGAGTAAACAGAGCTTGATGTAAAGATACGTTACTCATCCTTTCTATTTTCTAAAACAAGAAAATATGTATTTCTGCTGGAATAGTTTTTTGTCAAACACTGTTCAAACAAAGTCTCAAATTCTTCCCATTTTTAACATTTATGGAGGAGAAAGGATTATACTGCTAAATCATTTATCCAAAAAATCGAATCATTAGAAAAAGAGCTTTAGAGAAAGAGGAAACAGTGAAAACTTATTTATTTAACTTACGCCAAATAATGCTTAAAGTCATTTCTAAAAGTCATTTTTGTAAAAATCAAAATCATAACAAAAGATAATTATATCAATGTAAGGTACCTATGTTTCGTAGAATTTCGACAAGTTTTTCTCTTTTTGAATACTGGCCAACTTGGAGAATGGTCTGCTGAACATCTCTACATGCTCCACCCACTTGTCCAACAGCAACAAACAAATAATTCGACTTTAAAAACTCCCCAGCCAACCTTGAAAGACAAGAGAGTATTCCTTAACTTATCTTCTTCCATTAATACTCATAATATTCACTGAATTCCTGCAAGTGTTACTTCAATATTAATAAGCCAGATTATAACAGCTATAATGAGAAGGTGGATACTTACATCATCCAAGTACTACTTTCAAATATCAGTATTAAATGTTAAGATTTTGCAACATACTTAACAACTACTAGTGAAAAAGCCTGTGCCAAATTATGGATAAGTAATTTCAAGTGGATGTGCTCACCATACAAAACTATATAAAATGTGTATATAACAATAAAAAAAGTATGCTAAGTATCAGACTACGAGCAGGAATTTTTTTATTAAAAATTAAAATGTAACCCTACAACAAAAATTCTGTACTTCATTCACTGCTTTCATATGTTATTTCTAGGAGTTGTTTCCTGAAAATATTAGTTGTCAAATTAGTATACTTCAAATGAAGTATTAGGAGCAAACCAGATCTTAAGTCAGTGCTTTTTGTAACATGACATAAAAATGATAATATTTGTACAGCATAATTGGGCAAAAAAATGAGATGATGTGAAGAGACTAGGGGCCAGGGCCACACCAAGTTGTGGAGGCTCACCCCAAAGGTTGGGGGGTATCAGCATCTTGACACACACACACAACTCACTGACAGCATACAATTAAGAAGCCCTGCTCTAGATAACCCAGGAACATGGAGTAGGGAGAAGGGGAATTACCAATTACAGAGCAAGTTTGGCAGGAAAAAAAGGGAAGGTCATGTAGCAGTCATGTACATACTCTCCTATGTAGCAGTCCCTTACTTTTTAGCCACCTCCTAGCATATCAAGAAAACAGTTCAAACTCAGTATATCCATAATCTTAATAAATCACTGCTGCTTCTCTCTCTTTATCTGCTCTCTTACCATAAAAGAAAAACACTGTTGATATACTACCTCTAGAGACAAGAACCCTCTCAAACCTTGAGATCATCTGCAAGTCTTAATTGTCAATCATCCTTTACACTCATGAAAACATATTCCGAGTGCCTCGTGTCAGGCATACATGGTACAAGGCACTGGGTGTATAAAGATGAATATGATGGTCTCTGCCTCTGAGGTGCTCATATCAGGTAGCATAAATATAATTATATTAAAAAATAAGTACTATAATCTAAAATATTTATATAGGTTAATATTTACATACTTTAATGATTTACTATAATAATCCAGTGTTACAATAGTTAACATCTATTGAACCTAACTATATTCCAAGAAACATGAAAAGTGTTTTAAATAGTTTCTTTCACAAGATACAGGATTCTTTCACAAGACTGGCAGGAAATGGATGAAATGATGTCTGTTAAGAGTCTTCAAGTTTGAAGCTTGATCTAAGGAAGCAGCAAGCAAGAATGTGAAACAATGATGACTAGGGAAAGGCACTCAATGCAGAAGAAGACACAAGGATAAATAATGAGGAGGAACAGAATTTGGCTTGTGTGGCCAATAGGAAATAGTCTAAATAAGCCAGAAATACATCGGTCCAGGTAAAAAAGTGGCAAATGAGGCAGAAATTGTCTTGTGTAAAAGAATTTGAAAGTTGGTTAGTCTGTGGAGATGGAAAGACATGGGAGGGTTTATCTTAAATAAATAGCTATAAAGATCAGACTTTGTTTTGGAATTTTTACCAGCATAAAAATGAAACTACAGGCAGGGAGACAGGTTAGAAAGAAAGCTACTACCAATGAGCAGAGGGAAACTGAAAAGGACCTAAAATAAGGTGGGAAATAGAGAAGAAACTAACTAATTTGAAATATTTTAGAGATAACTGCCAAGTTGAACACTTTTGAAGGGCAGAATTAAAGGAGTATGAGGGAGGAATCAACATGATTCAAAGGACTCTGGCTTCCAAAGACCATGATGACAATAAGGAAAACTGGAAAGGAAAGAGGGAGCTGAAGAATAGGTTCAATTTTGGACTTGATGAACATGAGTTACCAGTAATTCATCTAAGAGGAAAAACAATCCTAAAGAGTTAAATCTAAAAGTCTGGAGCTGAGGAGAGAGATTAAGCATACAAGTAATAATTGGGTTGTTTGTTTTTGATATTAAGTTGTAGAAGTTCTTTACATAATTTGGATATTAACCCCTTATGGAACATATCATCTGCAAATATCTTCTCCCAACCAGTACATTGTCTTTTTGTGTTTCTGCATGGTTTCCTTCACAGTACAAGACAAACAGCCCAATTTTTAAAATTGGGCAGAGGACCTGAATAGACAGTTTTCCAAAGAAGACATACAGATGGCCAACTGGCACATGAAAAGACGCTCAATATCACTAATTATCAGGGAAATGCAAATCAAAACCACAATGAGATACGACCTCACACCTGTCAGAATGGCTATTATCAAAAAGACAAGAAATAACAAGGGTTGGCAAGATGTGGAGAAAAGGGAACCCTTGTGTACTGCTGGTTGGAATGTAAATTGGTACAGCCACTACAGAAAACAGTATGGAAGTTTTTCAAAAAATTAAAAATAGAACTATCATATGGAGCAATTCCACTCCTGAGTATATATCCAAAGAAAATAAAAACACTAATTTGAAAAGATATGTGTACCCCAATGTTCACAGCAGCATCATTTACAATAGCCAAGATATGAAAACCTAGGTTTCCATCAACAGATGAATGGATAAAGAAGATGTGGTGTATACGTATATGCAATGGAATATTACTCAGCCATTAAAAAAGAATGAAATTTTGCCATTTGCAACAACATGGATGGACCTGGAGATTATTATGCTTAGTGAAATAAGTCAGAGAATGACAAATACTGTATGTTTTCACTTATACGTGGAATCTGAAAATAAAAGAAGGGAACAAATGTAACAAAACAGAAACAGACTCACAGATACTGAGAACAAACCAGTGGTCACCAGAAGGGAAGGGGCTGAGAGAGGAGTAAAGGAGGCAAAGAGGATTAAGAGTTACAAACTACTAGCTATAAAATAAATAAGTTACAAAAATGTAATGTACAGTACAGGGAATATACTTAATATTTTATAATAACTTTGTATGGAATATATTCTACAAAAATACTGAATTACTACATTGAGCACTTAAAACTAATATAATATTGTAAACCAACTATACTTCAATCAAAAAAATACAGGTAATAAGTTTGGGAGAGTAAACAGGTACAAGTGCAAGCCAAGGAAATGGATGCTTCAATGGTTCAGTGAATATGTAGAATGAAAAAAGTGGACTTTAGACAGAATAATAGTCAACTTGTAACATTTAAATGCAGACAGTAAAGCAACTGAGGAGTCATCAAGAACTCAAGAATATAAACAACTCAAGGTCAGGAACTCTATCCTATTTATCATATAGCCCCAGGGCTTATAATCAAATATGGCTCATAAAAAGTCCTCAACAAATATTACTGACTGACGGTAGTATACATTAGTCATTTGGGCTGGCCAATATCTGAACACTTTCCTATTTCAGGGTAAATTTAAAAAATAGATGGGACCTCCCTGGTGGCGCAGTGGTTAAGAATCTGCCTGCCAATGCAGGGCATACAGGTTCAACTCCTGGTCCGGGAAGATCCCACACGCCGTGCAGCAACTAAGCCGGTGCGCCACAGCCACAGAGCCTGTGCTCTAGAGCCTGCATCCTTCAACTACTGAGCCCGTGCACCTAGAGCCCGTGCTCCGCAACAAGAGAGGCCACCACAATGAGAAGCCCGCACACCACAACGAAGAGTAGCCCCACTCGCCACAACTAGAGAAAGCCCCACGTGCAGCAACGAAGACCCAACACAGCCAAAAAAAAATATTAAGAGTGGCTTTGTAGCAGCGGCGGCAGCGGCAGCTGGTCTCCAGCATCATGAGCAGCTTCAGCAGCGAGAAGCGCACTGTGCCCTTCACCCTCGACTACTGAGTCTTCCTCAAAAATGAAAAAGGACAATATATATCTCTGTTTCATGATATTCCAATTTATGCAGATAAGGATGTGTTCCACATGGTGGTTGAAGTACCACGCTGGTCGAACGCAAAAATGGAGATTGCTACAAAGGATCCTTTAAACCCAATTAAACAAGATGTGAAAAAGGAAAACTCCGTTACGTTGCAAATTTGTTCCCTTATAAAGGATGTATCTGGAACTATGGTGCCATCCCTCAGACTTGGGAAGACCCAGGACACAAAGATGAACACACCGACTGCTGTGGTGACAATGATCCAATTGATGTATGTGAAATTGGAAGCAAGGTATGTGCAAGAGGGGAAATAATCAGGGTGAAAGTTCTGGGCATACTGGCTATGATCGATGAAGGGGAACCCGACTGGAAAGTCATTACCATTAATGTGGATGATCCTGATGCAGCCAATTATGATATTAATGATGTCAAGCGGCTGAAACCTGGCTACCTGGAAGCTACTGTGGACTGGTTTAGAAGGTACAACGTTCCTGATGGAAAACCTGAGAACCAGTTTGCTTTCAACGCAGAATTTAAAGATAAGGACTTTGCAACTGATATTATTAAAAGCACTCATGACTATTGGAGAGCATTAGTGACTAAGAAAACTGATGGAAAAGGAATCAGTTGCGTGAATACCACAGTGTTTGGGAGTCACTTCCAGTGTGATACTGATGCTGCCAAAGCCATTGTGGATGCTTTACCACCACCATGTGAATCTGCCTGCACAATACCAACAGATGTGGATAAGTGGTTCCATCACCAGAAAAACTAAGGAAATTTCTCTGGAATACAAGTTGATATTGCTGCATCCTATTCGTCTGAAAGCATTAGATGCAAAAGTATAACTTTTCCAAGCTTTAAATTTATAGAACTAATCAAATTCTGCTGTGACCAATGCAAAATGTCCATACTGTTATCCATCTAAAAGCATCTTTCATATAAACTAGATAACTTTTTGTTCCTGCTTAAATATCAAGACAGTTGTAGTTTGGAAGTCATCTGTGAATAAATGTCCAAGATAAGTACGTACTGGATGTATATGTTTGCCATATGTTAGGAAATAAATAAATAAAAATAAATTTTAAAAATTTTTATTTATTTATTGTTGGCTGTGCTGGGTCTTCATTGCTGCGTGCGGGCTTTCTCTAGTTGCGGCGAGCGGGGGCTACTCTTTGCTGCGGTGCGCGGACTTCTCATTGCAGTGGCTTCTCTTGTTGCGGAGCACAGGCTCTAGGTGCTCGGGCTTCAGTAGTTGTGGCACGTGGGCTCAGTAGTCGTGGCTTGCGGGCTCTAGAGCACAGGCTCAGTAGCTGCGACGCACGGGCTTAGTTGCCCCGCGGCATGTGGGACCTTCTCGGACCAGGGATCGAACCCATGTCCCCTGCATTGGCAGGTGGATTCTTAACCACTGCGCCACCAGGGAAGTCCCGGAAATAAAATTATTTTGTTGAAAAAAAAAAATAGATAGGCAGCAGGAATATTACCTGCTAATTAGGTAGGTATTTACCCACCTAGTATTAATTACCTATGATGATGATAGGAATGTAGATACCCCATTTCAAATTTAAGACACCATTTAAATATAAGAAACTATTCTTTTATGTGCCACTAAGAAAGAAAAAAACCCTGGCAACTGGCCAAATGCTTTATTACGATTTAGACTTTTTCCTCAGTGAAGAGCTCTTTTTAACCTTATACAAAGACTTTTAAATCATCTAATAAGTAATACAAATTGATAGTGTTTGACCCCACATAACATTCTATCAGACCAGGGGTCCACTTTCAGCAAAGGTGGTATTGCAGCAGGTGCACAACCATGGGGTCCATATCATACCACAACACCCAGAAGTTGCCAGCCTGACAAACTGGAACTGTCCACTGAAAGAACAGCTAAAGAGACAGCTTGGAAGTGATTCTTTATGAGGATGGAACATCATTCAGTAGGAATCAAAGATCTTCATGTGGTACATGGGTCTGTGAACCAAGGGATACAAGCAAGGGTGGTCCACATACCATCCATCACTTCCAGTGATCCACATGGGAAATCTGTGCTTCCTGCCCCCACTACAAGTATAGGTTCTGCAGTTTTGGAGGTCTTGGTTCCCAAAGGTAAAATGGTTCCACCAGAGAAAACAGGAAGAGTCTTACTGAACTGTAAGCTAGAGCTGCACATGGGCACTTCAGGTTCCCTGTGGCCAAGGGATCAGCAGGCAGGAGGAAGAGTCACCACTCTAGCAGGAATGTGTCATCCTAATCTCAGAACTCACAGACCACACAGTACGTGGTATGATACTCAAATATCTGTGGAAATTGGTATATAAATTTTCCAACAAAAGCACAATTCCCCCAAGCTCTATTATTTGGTTTGAGGAGAAGGCACAACAATAAAAATAATTTCATTTAGTAAGCACTTATTAAATCCTAGCTAGGTGCTGCACTCATGTGCTCGCTCTCTCTCTCCTCTCTCTCTCTCTCTCTCTCTCTCTCTCACACACACACACTTTAATAAAATGTGATGCTAATGTAAAGCCAGGAATTAAGGTAAGAAACAATGAAAAATATGGTAAACTTCCTGGAAATACTTCTAAACTACCTATGTTACAATCTTAAATTTAGGATTAAATGAAGTACATCTCTCAAAAATAAGATATTCACATTGTTTCTCCTGCTATAAAAGCATCAAGTACATAGCAACTACTTTTAAGAAGAAAAAATTTACCTTTGAATTTCTTCTGGAAAAGTTGCACTAAACATAAGGGTCTGACGCTGTTCCTTTGATGGCATTCCTGGGCAGGAAATTAACTTCTTCATTTCTGGTCCAAAACCCATATCCAGCATGCGATCAGCTTCATCCAAAACTATATATTTGACTTGCCTGAGACCAATCTTTAAGGATATTTTCAAGGGTGAGGGCAGAGAATGCATACTAGTTAATGTATTAAACTAAAATATTCTCTACAACTCCAACTATTAATATATTCTTAAGGATGAAGATTAGAAATAAATGCATAAAACAAAGAGAACTGTTATGATTAAGTAATACTATCAGTGTTTCAGTTCTCAATTTTGCCTTATGTTATAAAACATTTTATAAGAAAGAAAACAAAACATCTAGATCAGTACTACACAATACACCTTTCTGTAATTACTTAAAAATTCTGCATCTTCACTCTTAGCCAGTAGCCACATGCAGCTAATAAGCACTTGAAATGTGGCTAGTGTGCCTGAAGAAATGAATTTTTAATTTTATATCACTTTGAAATTTAAATAGCCACATGTAGCTAGTGACTACTGTATTGGACAGCACAGATCTAGACTATATTATCTGATAAAGTCAGACTCTTTAATGTAAGAAATAAAATTTCTTAATAGCATGACATATTCAAATGTCTTATAACTGCTAAACTTACTTCTAACTCCTTTAAACCCTTAATAAATCCCCCATTCTCTAATCACTCAGGAACAACTGGGAAACTTTTCTTACCTATCATGGATACTTAGTGCTAAAAACAGAAGCACACATTTGCAAAAAGAAAACAAGTTATTTTGGTACCCCAGGGAAGATGTTTAATCAAGGTGGATTTCTCTGGATACTCTTAGTAAGTATCCTAAGAAAAGTCCCTTTACGCAGAAAAAGCATGTTTTGAATAATCCCTTTAGAGAAGGGCCTTAAAAAAGCAAATCAGGGTCATGAAAGTGAACTGAAAATATTGATACAGAGATGTAATATACTGTGGTATGTGAATACCAAAAAGAAATACATAGCCCTAAAATCTCTTTCTGAAGACAGAAAATTAACAGTCCTGGATAATATCACTCCCACACCTAAAACAGAAGACAAAATTACTGATGCCACAAAGGCTTTCTTTCAGGAAAAAAAAATTTATTTCATCAAGACATATATGAAACTAGATAAAAGCACTTATTGCATTTCTCTCCCAGTGTAGTGGGGTATAGGATACAGATTCTGGAATCAGATCCAGATTCTAACCCTAGCTCTATCACTTACTAGAGCTAACTGAGAGGTTTAAAATAAATTACATAATCTCACTAAGTTTGTTTTCCCAAGTATAAAATGGAAAATACTATTTACCTCCTATTTTCATTATTTTAAGATTTATATGAGAAGGCATTCAAAGCATCTGATGGGGGCCTTATAAATGGTGCTGTAATAAATGTATGTATCTTTATACCAATCTCTCTCTTCCCCAAACAAAAAAAATTATTAATCAATACCACAACTATGTTATCCCTCTAGAGCCTACCTTTTCTTTACCTATGATATCCAGCAGTCTCCCAGGAGTAGCACATAATATATTACAGCCTTGTACTATTTGTCGAATGGAATGCCCCAACTGGGTTCCCCCATATGTAACAACAGCTCTTACACAAGTCCTATTAACAATAAAAGTAAATGTCACTTTCTAGTTACTTGAAAATTAGCCATTTGTTTCTAACAAGATGTAAAATGAAATCCATAAAGGAAAAGCTAATACATTCAACATTCTTTAAAAAAAATTAAATTCTTCCCAGAAAGAAGCTGAAAAGCTGTGAGAAAAAAATATTTGCAACCTGTCTGATAAAGGGCTCTTCAAAAACAATGATAAACATGACCAGCACTCAGGCAATAAGCCAAAAACATGAACAAATGGTTCATAAAAAAATACAAAGGTTCTTAAACACTTTAAGTTCAACATACTTTTAAAAGCAAAATAAATGAAGACTAACAACATTCTCCCTCAAGTGTGATAATACCATGTTAGCCAGGGCGTAGGGAAACTGGCACTCAGGAGGATAAACTGATATAACACCTTTCACAATTTTAGTCTCTATTAAAATTTTAAAACATATCTTTTTCCCAATAAATTCACATCTAGGAATTTTCCCTTCAGATATGTCCCCACATACGGGTAAAGATGACTGTAAAATAATATTCACTACTAACACTATTTTTAGTATCAAAAGATTGAAACTAACAGATGTATATGTATAACTGATTCACTTTGTTATAAAGCAGAAACTAAAAAAAAAAGATTGAAACCTATCTAATTGTCTAACAATAAAAGACTTAAAATTATAGCCCACCCATAAAAAGGAATACTGTGCATTCATAAAAAGGAGTACAGTTCTAGAGTAAGCATTAGCACCAACATACACCATTTTTAAAAAACAGGGTAACAACAAGCTTAGTATGCCACCATTTGTTGAGAGAATTAAAGTGCATACATGTGCACCAGCTATTTCTCCAATAATTCACATAAACTGTTAATAGTGTGTAAACTCTGAAGAGGAGAATTAAAGATAAACATTGATACTTTTCAGTTTTTTGCCACAAAAATGTTCCAACAAATATCCATGTACTAATATTCATTTTGTGCATAATTATCTGAATTTATCATACATATGCTTTCATTTTTTAAAAAAGAAAAATGTTATCTTTTACTTGATTTAAAAGCCTGAAGTTGGGACTTCCCTGGTGGTGCAGTGGTTAAGAACCTGCCTACCAATGCAGGGGACACGGGTTTGAGCCCTGGTCCAGGAAGATCCCACAGGCCACAGAGCAACTAAGCCCATGCAGCACAACTACTGAGCCTGCGCTCTAGGGCCCACGCACCACAACTACTGGAGCCTGCGTGCCTGGAGTCCATGCTCCGCAAAAAGAGAAGCCACCGCAATAAGAAGCCCACAGACCACAACAAAGAGTAGCCCCCGCTCGCCACAACTAGAGAAAGCTCGCGCGCAGCAATGAAGACCCAACACAGCCAAAAATAAATAAATAAATAAATAAAATTTTTAAATGTACTGGAAAAGCTTTTTAAAAAAGTAAAAATAAAAGACTGAAGAGCAACATACTACATGGGGATCAGCAAGAAATAAACACTGGTATAAGCAATGTACACCTACTTTTTCCAAAAGATCTGTCAAGCTTGACATTAAAGGGATTTTAATAATCTTAATTTTTTCTACTCTCATTTTAAATAAACTCTCATTTTAAATACAAAATAAAAGGTGAAGCTTCTATACAGAGAAAACTCTAAAAAATTGTAAAGAAAAACACTAATATCCCAATAGATAAACTGGTAGATAACAAATACATAATTCACAAAAGAAAATGTATAAAGCGTTCAACCTCTCAATAACCAAATAAATGGGAAAAAAAAAAGGAAGATACCTGTGGTGGTTTTAAAATATGTACACAAATTCTTCAATACTCCTTCCTTTAAATATAGATCCTAACTCCGCTCCCCCATAGGTGTGTACAAGGCTGGCTTCATAGGTGTACAACCTGTGCAGTTATACAGGGTCCCAAGCTTAGAGGAGCCCTGTGCTTGGTTTAATGCTCTACATTTGCTGCTTAAAATTCATAATTTTTTAACAAAGGACCCTGCATTTTCATTTTGCACTAGTTCTAGCAAATTATATAGCCAGTCCTGAGTATGCGCTAGACTTACTGACTTGCTTAGTAACAAAAAGAATATGGCCAAAGTGACTGCAACTGTTTTATAAAAGCCGTAGCAACCTCCTCCTTGCTCTTTCCCATTGACCACTCAATCTAAAGGAAGCCACTTGTCATTTCCTAAGGACAATCAAGCATCCTTACACAGAGATCCAGTCAAACCTTCAGATGACTGCAATCCTAGCTGACATCTTGTCTGCAACCTCATAAGTGATCCCAAGTCAGAAACACCCAGCTAAACTGTTCCCCCATTCCTAACCCTCAGAAACTGTAAGATAATATTTATTGTCTTTTTGTTTTGTTTTGTTTTACGGTACGCGGGCCTCTCACTGTTGTGGCCTCTCCCGTTGCAGAGCACAGGCTCCAGACGCGCAGGCTCAGCAGCCATGGCTCACGGGACTAGCCGCTCCACGGCATGTGGGATCTTCCCAGACCAGGGCACGAACCCGTGTCCCCTGCATCGGCAGGCGGACTCTCAACCACTGTGCCACCAGGGAAGCCCGATAATATTTACTGTTTTGAGCAACTAGGTTTTAAGGTAAGCAGCAACAGATAACTAATACAATACCAAATACTGGCAAAGTGTGTAGTGAAATTGGCATTCTCATATACTGCTGGTAGAAGGCAAGCTTTAAAATAAGTCCATACTCTTTAACATTAAATTTATAAAAATCTACTCTAACAAAATACTTAAAACATAAAAGTAGAAAAAATTTATACAGCAAGCTGTTCATTACAGCAAGAATTATTTTTATTTATAGTAGCTCCAAATTAGAAACAACCTAAATCCCCCAAAAGAGAGAAATAAAATACATACACATGGGCAATCTTAAAGTCATTAAAAATTAGGTCTGATTGTTAAATAAGCAGTTATCCATTTTATTAAGTTACGTGTAAAAGAACATAAAATTATTAGGAACACCCTAAGTTCATTTTTTAAACATACATTTAACAACTACCAGAAGACACACCAATATGTTCACTATTGTCTTATCTATTTCTATTATCACCTAATTTTTAAAAAGAATGTTTCTTTTTAAAATAAAGATTCCATAAACAAGATTATGAAAAAGTAAACTTCAATCAATTACATGAGTGCATTCTTATTCATGCACTGCGTTCTTCCCAAAATAAGTAAGAAAATTCTCTAAAGAAAAACTTGTTTGTGAGTGGCATTCTAGATGTACTTACCCAAAAGAAAATTTTCTGGCTTCCAAATAGATCTGACTGATCAATTCTCGAGTTGGTGCGACAATAATACACTCTGGTTCCTGCAGCTCTTTAAAATGACTGGCAGTTACTTCATCACGCATCATACGAGCCAAAATTGGCAAGAGAAAAGCTGCCTAGAAGTTAAATTCCATAATTTACAAATGTATAGTGCATCATCCTTCTCCCTATGAGAACCTATTCCTCATGTCTTTATATCTTTTAGCTTCTTCTTTCATCTTTTTGGTAAATTTAAGATGAGAAAGGAAAACTTATTTTTATTTCCATGAGTTTTTAACATTTAGGTCTTCATGCTCATATTATACAATATAAAATGTCTGATAATGTTAATCTACGCTATGAAAATATCTTTTGTTCTTTTTTTAAAAAGCACAGCCATAGATTCTAAATAAACTTATTTTTAGAGGTTAATGCAGCATGCAGCATTGCATGACTCCTTTTGGGGTAGAAATAAAATTATCAGAATGCATGACAAAAGTGGTCCACAAGAAGAGCAAAACTTGGGAAATCATTCATTTGGATTACTAAACATATCACCCTTATTAAAGTTACATGTGGCAAGAAACTTTGTGCTATAGTTTTCTGATTAAACAAATAAGACACTGAAATCTACCTCCAAAACCACATTTAAGTCACACAACAGCTGCTGTATTATACAACTCACTTATTTTCCCTTCAACCCTACTATGGAGGCTTTTTAAGACTAATACAGTATGAACCAAGAGTCTATGATCCTGGAAATGACAGTCTTTAATACTCATCTCATGGAACCCTATTTAATAGACAAACCCCACAGTTTAGTCCTAAGACCAACCTGGTCCCATCAGAGTTCTTTTAGAATTAGCATAACCTGAGGTCACTTCATACTAAGGACCAGGTACAATACCTACAGCTATTTCTCATTCTCTTGACTCCAAAACTGTATCAGCTGTATTACATAAATTATTTTTTACCTTTCTCTGTGGCTTATGAACTTTGGTGCTTTGGCCTTCAATCATTTTGTTTTAGATATCATGTTGTACAGCAAGAGCTGAACACACTTAGAGATTAAAAATCTATGAACTACTCTGGAAATAGTTCAAAATTCTTTCTTCAGAAGCACACAAACCTCAATAAAACCAGAAATCAGAAGCAAACACACATGAATATTTATGACAGTTCACTGAAATCTTCTACTTGGGAAGAACCAAAGTTCAAAAAGTAGCAGTTTGAATATGGGGCAGAATACATGCAAGAAAGTGACTTACAGTCTTTCCAGACCCTGTCTGAGCACAAGCCATCAAATCTCTTCCTCCTAGTATAATAGGAATACTGTATTTTTGCACAGGAGTAAGCTTAGTATAACCAGCTTTAGCAATGTTGCTATTCAGTGTCTGACAAAGATTAGCTTCTTCAAAAGTCTAAAAAAAAGCAGGTGGCAGTGATTAAATTCCATATATCATATACAGGTCATTCCATAAACATATTCTATTTGAATTAGTTTCAAGTTGTTAATTCCACTTTATATACTACATTAACTTTACAAATATGCCCCCACTCAAAAGTAATATCCAGAACCTGTATGTTATTACTTGATAGAATTAAGGAATATTCCGTATAGACAGTGGTTCTAGAAACTCTTTTCTGTCCCCTTAAAACCTGTGAGATACAAATAACTCTAAATCAGTAAAAATGGTTCATTACCAACAAGGGACTCTGGGCTCCCCACTCCTTAGAAAACCACTCCCCTAAGACACACTTTCTCACACACTTAGGAAGCAGAAATCTTGATCTCTAGGAAAAGTATCCTTTTTAGTAAATTTAAATAAAGTTCTCATCCTGGTCTGGGGAGGTGGGGAGGAAGTATAGTACCCTCCCTTTCAACATAGCAATTAATTCTAACGTAGATGGTAGTCATGGTTCTAAATTTCCAACCTAAGACATTAGAGAATAAGATGAAATTTTTGTAGTCTTTAATACCAACTTAAAGAAATGTACCAAATTTTTAAAAACCGAAGTTTGCTAAACAGTCATTATAGAAACAATTATTACACTGACCAGAATTGCTGGTGGTACATCATGTCCAGATACTTCTACAAGAATATTATCATATTTGTCAAAGTTTATGCCTGTCTGATAATGTGCAAAGATGGAGTCCTCATCCTCAGGTGGAGGAGGTGGTATGTAGGTCACTTTTGGTCCTTAGAATTTAAAAAGAAAATTTACATTACAAGGACTAGAATAAAAATAAGAGGGAAAACATACAAAAACTGACAAACTCAAATTTTAAATACTGTAGTAATTCCCAATGTTTACCATTAAAGTTTCACTTCAAATTTTAAAAAGTTACCTGTTTTTAAATATTCTGTATTTGTATTAAAATGCAATATACACTCATGTGGATCACACAAAAATTAATATACCTTGAGCGTCACCACTTCCTCTTCCTTCAGCTTCTGACTTCCAAGAATCTTAAAAGGAATCAAATCAAAAAACAGATAAATGTTTTTAAAAATCGAGGGGTAAAAGAATGCTCACTATAAAAATCAAATACCTTATCTAAAGTAAAACTTACTCTTTCCAGAGCCTGTAATTACTTCTTCATTTAAACCTTTGTAACCACCTATTAAAGAAATCCACACGATACAGTCAAGATACAAGATACAAGACTATGCACATCTTTCTTTTCATTGCTTATCTTCAAAGAGAAAAAGTTCTAAAAATGCATAAAGTCCCTTCGTACAAATAATACTTGAGACAATTAAGATAAATAGAACCCTGAACATTTTGTTTCCTTAGCATTCAACATGCTGATTTTATGCAGATTACACTGTTATAACATATTAGTATTCTTTTGTTTAAACTGTATGCCTCTTCCCTAATCCCTATATTCCTCAGCAAAGGAATATATTTTCTAAAAGGAACTAAAAATACATCTTTGTTGGGATGTCCCCACTACAACCCATAGGTTCTATGATTTGCTAGGACTCAGAATACAGTCACAACCATGACTGTGACTTATTACATAGAAAGGATAGGGAGCAAAATCAGCAAAGGAAAAAGGTGTATGGGGAAAAGTCCAGAGAAAACCAGGCACAAGCTTTCAAGAGTCTCTCCCACTGGTATCACACAGGACAAGTTGTGACAACATGTTGGAAATGCTGTTTACCAGAGAAGCCCATTAGAGATTCAATACCCAGGGTTCTTATGAGGTACTGATAACGCAGGAACCTTCTGCCTGGCATGTACCAAACTTCCAGACTCCCAGAAGAAAAGCAGGTATTCAGCATAAACCACACAGTTGTACAAACTGTTTAGGCACAATGAGCCACTCACACCAGTTAAGAGTGGTGAGAACCCTCCTTAAATCCAAGTTCTCAGAAGCCAGGTAAGAGCCAACCTTATAAGCAGGACTTTCAAAGAACAGCAGTCAGGTCTGCCGTGTTGACTCTTTTCTATACACTATCTTTCTGATCTTTAGACAAGGAGTCATCTATTGTGCCACTTTCAGGTACTATCACCAAAAAAAGAACAAGGACTGCATTAGATTTGAAAGGCTAACTAGATATAGCATCTTTACATGTGAGCTAATTTTCTTGTCCTGTATGCCCACAGGTCTTGAAATTCTTCTTCAAACAACATCTGAGCATTTGTAGAAGATACAGTTTAGCCATTAATAATCTTTTTCTACAGTGAAGAATCCAAGAATACAAAGGAAGGAAGTGGGGACTAATAATGATCACTAAGAATTTTTCAGAGACATCGAACAAGCTTTATGGTTTTACTAGTCTGGAAAACATTTCAACTTTTATGTGACATTTAAATATTTTTAACTCTGAAAAATTTTTTCATAGTATAAAATCATCTATACTGAACTTTATCCCCTATACCAAGCCAAATAACTATCTCATAAGAAAAAACACTATTTTAACAAGAATTTATACAGATAGATTACATCTCAATCTTTAACATCTGCACGGTATCTCCCATTTTATGGTTATATCATTTAGTAAACAGACTGATGAATTTTTAGGTGATTTTCAGTTTTTACTTATTATAAATGAAGCTTCAGTGAACACACTTTTACATGTATTGAGCAAATACACCTACAGTATGTAATTCCTATAACGGAATCGTTGGATTAAAGAGTAGTAAGTAGTAAACAACTCCCCAAAACTGGCTGTGCAAATGCACACTCCACAAAGTGTATAAAAGCAACAACAGTTACCTTTAACTTCAAAAATTAAGCTTGGATTGCAGTAATTTTAACCACTTATAGGTAAACCAGATAAGAACTCACCTCGTCCACTTCCACAGCCACTTCTGCTTTGATAAGTGTCACCCTTACCTGTAAGGCATTGTTTTACAGAAGATTTAGAGAAATCACAGCTCCTCCTCAAGCACATAAACCATATAGCTATTTCTTTTCAAATATTGAGTAATTACTCAGGATTCTAGTCCCTTAATCCACCCATCTCTTAATTCTATACTTAAACCTTTTTCTCATTTGAACATTTTGTTTAAAGACTTCATTTTTTTAGGGCAGTTTTAGGTTCACAGAAAAATTAAGCAGAAAGTACAGAGATGTCCCATATACCTCCTATCCCCACACCTGCATAGCCTCCCCCCATTATCAACATCCTCCACCAAAGAGGTAATTTGTTACAATTGATGTACCTACACTGACATATCATCATCACCCAAAGTCCATCATTTACATTACAGTTCACTCCTGGTATTATACATTCTTTATGTTTGGACAAATGTATAATGGCATGTCTCCACCATTACAGTATCATACAAAGTAACTTCACTGCCCTAAAAGTCCTCAGCACTCTGCCTATTCATCCCTTCCCCCAATCCCTAGCAACCACCTATTTTTTTCACCCTTCTTCTTATAGTTTTGCCTTTTCCTGAATGTCATATAGTTGGAATCATACAGTAGGTAGCCTTTTCAGATTGGCTTCTTTCACTCAGTAATACATATTTAAGGTTCCTCTATGTCTTTTCATACCTTAATAGCTCATTTCTTTTTAGTACCACAGTTTATTTATCCACATTTGAACATTTTTCACCAATAATTATGCTTTTTTTTCACTTTCTCCTCAAATCCCCTAACTCAGAATTCTTTCTTTGAAATCAAAGCAAACTTCACTTTCCTTCTTCCAATTAAAAGTATAATTTATAACTCAAATTAACTGGTAGATAAGAGAGAATAAATAATTCACAGAGCACAAACTTTATAAGGGAGGCAAAACTGTCCATGTATTTTTGCCTACAAATCTAAAAAGCAGAGAAAATCATGAGCCAATCTAGTACACTTAAACATATATATTAGGTTTATTAATCCTAGAGCTAAAAGCAAATGTGAATGATTAATATTCAGTAATAAATTCTATTTCTCACCTACACCACTTAATGCTGATCTTCTAAAGCCAAAAATGCCACCAGTGTGCTGGGTCCCCTCATCTTGTTCATATTTGCTATCTAGATTTACAGATAATAAATTTAGATTATGTTACTTTTAAGAAGCTTTTAAATCATGCAGCAAAGAGAAAAAAATCACCTTATGGTGCCATAAGTTAAAAAGGTACAGAATAAAATAATTTAAATTTAACAGGAATTACAGTATTTTTCTAAGAAGCACACAAAAGGATTTCTCCACAAATTATTTCCTTCAATTACAAATTACTTCCTCAAAATTTTTATTTTATTAAAATTATTTTATAAAAGTAGTTAGGGTCAATACTACACCAAAATATGATACAAGCAAAAGTTAAATTACCTCTGAAAAATAGCACGGTTACTGCCCCCAGAAATTTCACATTACATAATCACACTGCTTATTCTCCAGAAAAGCACCCCTTGCACCCACAGTTCCCAAATCAAACTTTATCAGTCCTGAACAGCAACCCTCCAGATCCCTTCACTTTTTTAAAAGTGACAATTCACTAATCCGTTACACATCTATTAAATCATTATTACAATTTATGTTTTCATTATTACAATTTATGCTTTTAGCTTCCACTATTCTGTCCTCCTCTGTTAAGAGACACATGCATTCCAACAGTGACTTCAGAAAACAATACCTCAGCACCAAGGAATGACGACTGGTAGAATTTAGGTAGAAAGCCACATTGGTGTAAAAGAGGTATAATGGGAGGCAGAGCCATAGAGCAGGCCACCTATTTATAAGGTCAGCCATCTTTATCAAAGCTCTAAAATGCTTCACAGTCTGTAATATTAAAGAATTGAGTCACACACACTGCTAAAAAGATTCATATATTCCCACTTAACCTGTAAGGAATTACATGTGCCTAAAAAATAATATTTTATACAATATAAGTGATTATGTACCAACCACTATGCTTAACTATTCTATAATCATCATAACAACCTTATATGATAAGTATTATTTTTTATCATTTCTTTCATAATAAATGAACACACTATTTGCAAGCCACCACTAACTTGGACTTCCAAGGCCAAATCCTCCATGGCAACCTGGGAAACTACCTCTTCCTCCTCTTCTGGATGACCCTGAAGCTTCTGAATCATTTCCACCTTGATATCCTATAATATTAAAACATACATACAAAAACAACACAAAACAACAACAAAGAAATCTTGGGGACATGGTGGACAAGTTAATTCAAGTCTTGCATAATTCAATCACTTGAATATTTTAAGCCATTAACAGAGAGTTACTAAAGAGAAATGCTGTATTTCACCTATAAATGTTCAACTTCATTGGTATAAATAGATATACAACAATATTTTAAAAACCTGCTACTTGCTTTGGGAATAAAAACTAAAAATGACTAAAAGGAAAAAATGACAGTTGTAAAACACTCAAAGTTGCCACAACTGCACCATTAACAGGATTTCCACAATCCATGGAAAGAAAAAGTACTTACCATAAGTTTAGTGAGGTTACTGAACCTTCAATATACAAAAGTTAATTGTATTTCTATACACAACCAAACAAAATGAAAATTATTAAATGGTATGTATCACTGATATCAATGAAAATGGCAAAGTAAGGGACTCCAAATGCTGCTACTGCAAAGAAGAAAAAAATTGACAAAACTGTCAGAATTAACATTTTCCAAACTGAAGATTAATCAAGGACTTGCATCAACCCAAGGAACTTTTTTTTTTTAAAGGCTGATTCTTGGTAAGAGCAGTGATTTTGACCACAACGCTATGGGATTAGATATCAATTACAGGAAAAGATGTGTAAAAAATACAAACACATGGAGGCTAAACAATACACTACTTAATAAAGAAGTGATCACTGAAGAAATCAAAGAGGAAATAAAAAAATACCTAGAAACAAATGACAGTGGAGACACAACGACCCAAAACCTATGGGATGCAGCAAAAGCAGTTCTAAGAGGGAAGTTTATACCAATACAATCCTACCTTAAGAAACAGGAAACATCTCAAATAAACAACCTAACGTTGCACATAAAGCAATTAGAGAAAGAAGAACAAAAAAACCCCAAAGTTAGCAAAAGGAAAGAAATCATAAAGATCAGATCAAAAATAAATGAAAAAGAAATGAAGGAAACGATAACAAAGATCAATAAAACTAAAAGCGGGTTCTTTGAGAAGATAAACGAAATTGATAAACCATTATCCAGAGTCATCAAGAAAAAAAGGCAGAAGACTCAAATCAATAGAATTACAAATGAAAAAGGAGAAGTAACAGCTGACACTGCAGAAATACAAAGGATGATGAGAGATTACTACAAGCAACTCTATGCCAATAAAATGGACAACCTGGAAGAAATGGACAAATTCTTAGAAATGCACAACCTACCCAGACTGAACCAGGAAGAAACAGAAAATATGAACAGACCAATCACAAGCACTGAAATTAAAACTGTGATTAAAAATCTTCCAGCAAGGCTTCCCTGGTGGCGCAATGGGTGAGAGTCCCCCTGCCGATGCAGGGGACACGGGTTCGTGCCCTGGTCCGGGAAGATCCTACATGCCACGGAGAGGCTGGGCCGGTGAGCCATGGTCACTGGGCCTGCGCGTCCGGAGCCTGTGCTCCGCAATGGGAGAGGCCACAACAGTAAGAGGCCTGTGTACCGCAAAAAAAAAAAAATCTTCCAGCAAACAAAAGCCCAGGACCAGATGGCTTCACAGGCAAATTCTATCAAACATTTAGAGAAGAGCTAACACCTATCCTTCTCAAACTTTCCAAAATATAGCAGAGGGAGGAATACTCCCAAACTCATTCTACGAGGCCACCATCACCCTGATGCCAAAACCAGACAAAGATGTCACAAAGAAAGAAAACTACAGGCCAATATCACTGATGAACATAGATGCAAAAATCCTCAACAAAATACTAGCAAACAGAATCCAACAGCACATTAAAAGGATCATACACGATGATCATGTGGGGTTTATTGCAGGAATACAAGGATTCTTCAATATACGCAAATCAATCAACGTGATACACCATATTAACTAATTGAAGGAGAAAAACCATATGATCATCTCAATAGATGCAGAGAAAGCTTTCGACAAAATTCAACACCCATTTATGACAAAAACCCTGCAGAAAGTGGGCACAGAGGGAACTTTCCTCAACATAATAAAGGCCATATATGAGAAACGCACAGCCAACATCATTCTCAGTGGTGAAAAACTGAAACCATTTCCACTAAGATCAAGAACAAGACAAGGTTGCCCACTCTCACCACTCTTATTCAACATAGTTTTAGACACAGCAGTCAGAGAAGAAAAAGAAATAAAAGGAATCCAAATTGGAAAAGAAGAAGTAAAGCTGTCACTGTTTGCAGATGACATGATACTCTACATAGAGAATCCTAAAGATGCTACCAGAAAACTACTAGAGTTAATCAATGAATTTGGTAAAGCAGCAGGATACAAAATTAATGCACAGAAATCTCTGGCATTCCTATACACTAATGATGAAAAATCTGAAAGTGAAATTAAGAAAACACTCCCATTTACCATTGCAACAAAAAGAATAAAATATCTAGGAATAAACCTACCTAAGGAGACAAAAGACCTGTATGCAGAAAATTATAAGACACTGATGAAAGAAATTAAAGATGATACAAATAGATGGAGAGATATACCATGCTCCTGGATAGGAAGAATCAACACTGTGAAAATGACTATACTACCCAAGGCAATCTACAGATTCAATGCAATCCCTATCAAACTACCACTGGCATTTTTCACAGAACTAGAACAAAAAACTTCACAGTTTGTATGGAAACACAAAAGATCCCGAAGAGCCAAAGCAATCCTGAGAACGAAAAATGGAGCTGGAGGAATCAGGCTCCCTGACTTCAGACTATACTACAAAGCTACAGTAATCAAGACAGTATGGTACTGGCACAAAAACAGAAAGATAGATCAATGGAACAGGATAGAAAGCCCAGAGATAAACCCACGCACCTATGGTCAATTAATCTATGAAAAAGGAGGAAAGGATATACAATGGAGAAAAGACAGTTTCTTCAATAAGTGGTGCTGGGAAAACTGGACAGGGACATGTAAAAGAGTGAAATTAGAACACTCCCTAACACCATACACAAAAATAAACTCAAAATGGATTAAAGACCTAAATGTAAGGCCAGCCACTATCAAACTCTTAGAGGAAAACATAGGCAGAACACTCTATGACATAAATCACAGCAAGATCCTTTTTGACCCACCTCCTAGAGAAATGGAAATAAAAACAAAAATAAACACATGGGACCTAATGAAACTTAAAAGCTTTTGCACAGCAAAGGAAACCATAAACAAGATGAAAAGACAACCCTCAGAATGGGAGAAAATATTTGCAAATGAAGCAACTGACAAAGGATTAATCTTCAAGATTTACAAGCAGCTCATGCAACTCAATAAAACAAACCCAATCCAAAAATGGGCAGAAGACCTAAAGAGACATTTCTCCAAAGAAGATATACAGATTTCTAACAAACACATGAAAGAATGCTCAACAACATTAATCATTAGAGAAATGCAAATCAAAACTACAATGAGATATCACCTCACACCAGTCAGAATGGCCATGATCAAAAAATCTAGAAACAATGAATGCTGGAGAGGGTGTGGAGAAAAGGGAACCCTCTTGCACTGTTGGTGGGAATGTAAATTGATACAGCCACTATGGAGAACAGTATGGAGGTTCCTTAAAAAACTAAAAATAGAACTATCATACAACCCAGCAATCCCACTATTGGGCATATTCCCTGAGAAAACCATAATTCAAAAAGAGTCATGTACCACAATGTTCACTGCAGCTCTATTTACAATAGCCAGGACATGGAAGCAACCTAAGTGTCCATCATTGGATGAATGGATAAAGAAGATGTGGCACAGGGCTTCCCTGGTGGCGCAGTGGTTGAGAGTCCGCCTGCCGATGCAGGGGACACGGGTTCGTGCCCCGGTCCAAGAAGACCCCACATGCCATGGAGCGGCTGGGCCCGTGAGCCATGGCCGCTGAGCCTGCGTGTCTGGAGCCTATGCTCCGCAATGGGAGAGACCACAACAGTGAGAGGCCTGCGTACCGAAAAAAAAAAAAAAAAAAAAGATGTTGCACATATATACAATGGAATATTACTCAGCCATAAAAAGAAACGAAACTGAGATATTTGTAGTGAGGTGGATGGACCTAGAGTCTGTCATACAGAGTGAAGTCAGAAAGAGAAAAACAAATACCATATGCTAACACATATATATGGAATCTAAGAAAAAAAAAGGTCATGACGAAACTAGGGGTAAGACGGGAAGAAAGACACAGTCCTACTAGAGAATGGACTTGAGGATATGGGAAGGGGGAAGGGTAAGCTGTGACAAAGTGAGAGAGTGGCATGGACATATATACACTACGAAACGTAAAATAGATAGCTAGTGGGAAGCAGCCGCATAGCACAGGGAGATCAGCTCGGTGCTTTGTGATCACCTAGAGGGGTGTGAGAGGGAGGGTGGGAGGGAAGCAGACCTAAGAGGGAGGAGATATGGGAACATATGTATATGTATAACTGACTCACTTTGTATAAAGCAGAAACTAACACACCATTGTAAAACAATTATACTCCAATGAAGATGTTAAAAAAAAAAAAAGGCTGACTATTGGTAAGAGCGGTGATTTTGTGGCATATTTTAACTTACCACAGTCCCATTCCCTGGCAATTCCACTTCTAGACATATACCCCAAAAATGCAAAAACAGTGACTCAAACAGATAACTGTATATTAATGTTCACAGAAGCATTATTCAAAACAGCCAAAAGTAGTAAGAAACCCAAGTGTACATCAACAGATGAATGGATTTTAAAAAGTACACATACAATGGAATAGTATTCAGCCATAAAAAGGAATGTAGTTCTGATATATGCAACAAACTGAACACTGAAAATTTTAGGCTAAATTAATTAAGCCAAACATAAAAGAGCAAATACTGTATGATTCCACTTGTATGAAATATCTAGACATAGACAAATTGATGAAGTACAGAGAATAGAGAATAGAGGTCTCCCAGAGACTGAGAGGAAGAGAAGAAAACTTAATGGACGTAAGTTTCTGCATGGGTGATGAAGAAGTTTTGAAAATAGATAGTGGTGATAATTGCACAACACTTCAGAAGTACTCAATGCCACTGAATTATACACATATAGTTAAAATGACAAATTTTATGTTAAGAGTTATTTCACCATAATAAAAAAGCAGAAAATTTCCCAAATTTGATGAAAAATATTAATCTGCACATCCAAGAGGCTTAATAAACTGCAAGTTGGATAAATTTAAAGATATCTAGACCTACACATGTCCATATAAAACATGAACAAATGGTGCTGGAACAATTGCTTATTCACACACTAAAGAATTAAGTTGGGCCCCTATCTCACACCATATACAAAAATGAACTCAAATGGATCAATGACTTAAATGTAAGAGTACAGTGAAAGCTATAAAATTCTTAGAAGGAAACATAGGTGAAAATCTGCATGACCTTGGAACAGGCAAAGGGTTTCTAGATATGACATTAAGAGCACAAGCAACTTTGGATCAAAATTTTAAACTTTTGTGCTTCAAAGGACACCATCAAGAAAGTGAAAAAACAACCCACAGAAAAGGAGAAAATATTTGCAAATCATATATCTGTTAACACTTGTATCAAGAATACATAAAGAATTCTTAAAACAGAAAGATCAATAACCCTATTTTTTAAATGGGCAAAGGATCTGAATAGACATTTCTCCAAAGAATATATACAAATGGCCAATACACACATGAAAAGCTGCTCAACATCACAGTCATCAGGAAATGCAAAGCAAAACCATAAAGATACAAGGATATGTTGTAAAACACAAGGAATATAGCCAATATTTTATAGTAACTATAAATGGTGTATAACCTTTAAAAATTATGAAATCACTATGTTGTGCACCTGTAACTTACATAATATTGTCCATCAACTATATCAACTATTGAATTTATAACTCAATGATAAAAAGTCATGATACCACTTTACATCCATTAGAATAGCTACAATCAAAAAGACAAACAGTAACAAGTGTCACCAAAAGAAATGTACTAGAATGTTCATAGCAGCAGTTTCAAAAACAGCCCAAAACTACAAGAAACCCAAATATCATTAGCAGAACAGTAGAACAGAAGAATACTACAGAGCAATGATAATGATCTACAACTGCAACCAACAGTAAGAATGAATCTCACAATTAGATTAAGAAGAAGCCAGACACAAAAGAGTACATATTGTATGATTCCATTTATGTTAAGTACAAAATTTTAAAAAAGTCTATGCTGCTAGAAGTCAGAATAGAGATTAACTGGGGGAGGGGGGTGTTAATGACTAAAAATGAGCATGAAAGCGGCTTTTGAGGAGCTAGTAATTTCTATTCCTTGATCTGGATGCTTGTGAAAACACAGAACCCAGGTGTATTCAGTTACTGAAAAATCACTGAGCTATATACATTTATGATATAAGCACCTGCCTGTTGCTGTATCATGTCACACTTCAACATAAACTTAGGTACAGTTATATTTACACACACATTTATATTTAATGAGTAACCACTATATGCAAATTTCCTACCCTCAAATGTACACAACTAAAGCAAACAGCAATCAGGGACACCCTGAAAAATGACTGTTCCTGCTAGTCACCCTACACTAGTCAGTAAGCCAGGATCAAGCACATAGAGCTGCAACTGGGTTTTGACTGCTTCACTTAAATATAAATTAAATTGACTTAAAGAAAATTTAATAGTAAGGAAGACAGTCACTGTTCTGCAGAAAACCAAAAATTTTAAAATAAGAGCTATGTTTAGGAACGTTAGTGTCAAAACTGCTTCTTAAAGGGGGGAGGAGAGCAATGTTAAAAAAGGAGTCTTTTTCTTACATTTCCTCCCCATCATTGTTTGGCCCCCTGCAATTGTCATAAAAAGACTCAACTTATGAGACAAATAAGCCATACCTCATTCACCACCAAATTCCTCCCCACCTCACAACTCAACCAAAGCTATACTGAAGTCCACAGCATGTTTCAGCTTCACTAGGAGGGCCTGCTATTTAGTAATTTATTCAGTGAGCCAAACATCTAATAGGCAAGGGAAAAGGACACCCCCAAGTTGCAGCAAAAACAATGATATATCTGATTACCACGCAGTTTCAAAAATGAAACTCTTTTATCATAAATATATTTGCACACCTGTAGCAATTTTGTAAGTTCACTGTGGTTTTTTGTGAGTTTTGTTGTTGCTATTTTAACATATCTGCCTATAGATAACCCAGAATTGAGCGTAACTTTTTTTTTTTTTTTTTTTGCGGTACGCGGGCCTCTCACTGCTGTGGCCTCTCCCATTGCAGAGCACAGGCTCCGGACACGCAGGCCCAGCGGCCGTGGCTCACGGGCCCAGCCACTCCGCGGCATGTGGGATCCTCCTAGACCGGGGCACGAACCCGTGTCCCCTGCATCGGCAGGCGGACTCTCAACCACTGCGCCACCAGGGAAGCCCGAGCATAACTTTTATACCATCTCACCTCAAGTTCATTAGAGGGAGGATCAGCAGAGTATGGTAGAGTACTGCTAGACCTGAACAAAAAGTAGTCTATGATTTCTTCCCTTCCCCATATCTCCAATGATCCTACTCAGAGACAAAGACATCCCAGTTCATCTATACTGTGACTGACCAAGATTCACACAGTCCCCCTTCTGTACTTCACAGCACACTCTGGAGGTCTTAGGGGAAAAAATCCAGTGACATTAGAAAGCAGAAGGAGGGACACCTACTGAATATTAATTCAAACATATGCCAAAGTATTTTTCTTTAAAGGTTTTCACCACCAGAATTTTTCTTTCTTTCAGCTCTTCCAAAATCAGGTTTTCAGTTTCGTATCTCTGTCTTAAGTACAAATTGTTCCAAAACGTGGTCCTTACCGCCTCTCTTGGAAAACCCTCTGTTCTGTGTTTGATTATCTTCACGGTCATTACTAGATTCTTGAATAAAAATTTAACATGTGAATATCATCTAAATAATTACTTTAGTATTTACATTAATGTAGTATCTAAAGAATAGCACTGTCACAAGAGAAATTAGTAAGAAAAGATAAATATCTTTATAAGTTAAAATACGAACATTTTAATTTTTAAAATAATTGTAACAACAGAAATACAAAGACATTATTCAGTCAATTCCCTATACAAGTCACCTAATATATCTAAATATCAAATGTTAAGCGTATAATTTGTCAAATTCTGAGCACAGCCAAAAAATAAGAATTTCGCAAATATCAGTTTAAGTAGAAAGTTTCAGAAATATCTAACAATTAAGTAGTCAAGGGGATCTCAGAAATGCATGACTATTCTTCTTATAATGTCATCATTATTTCTGTAACTTGCCTTTCTTAATAAACCTGAGATGTCAGTGTTTTTTTAAATATATCCAAACTTTCCCCCATTCATCTTAATGGAAAAATTGGGGGATATCCTGGCTTTCTGGTACCAGGGTTTCTAAATAGTGGTATGAGGATCACTACACTGAAGGCTGCCTAAAAATTATTAGTAAAGTTGGAAAGAGCCCACCCCCAGAGATGTTTATTTTGAACGTGTAGAGTGACAGCAAGGAATGGATGATTTTTCTAAATTAAAAAATTACAACTTTTAGTAATAACTTTAAGCTTTCTAGAAGATTCCAACAAAGCCATGTTTGGAAAATACCGAGATGGTTTCAAGGGATCTTTGTACATATCACTAACGTTTAGCACCTGAGAACTTTTAGGTCCCAGTGATGACACAAATGGTTAAACAGATTAGAAGCTACCAGTTAAGTTTCTGCGCAAAAGTACTAATCTACTCAATTAATATTGTTCTATAATAAACAATGACCCAGAGCTCTTGTTGCAGGCTCCTATTTAAGCTGACATCAACAACTGACAAATATTCCTGAAGAGCCATCTAACATCAAGACAACTTGCTTAGAAGCAAGATATAATATGACAAGCGTGCTGAACAGTAAAGAAAGAATTTTGGAAAGATTCTTGGAATAATTCTGGAATAATGATGATGTTAGCTAATATTTATTGCCTTACAGAAAAAAAACCTATGAATTAATCTGGGGCCTGACAAGGAGAAAAAGGTCTCATATAATCTTTGGCCAACTGTTCTCCTAAAACAAGCCCAAAGCTATTTTGACCACACTGGGAATTAAAAGAGGCTGATGACATCAGCAGTTGGGTGAAGGGTACAATTACATTAGAAGAAGAAGGGTGGAAGAAACCCTCTGTACTATTTTCGAAACTTCTTTTGAGTCAAATGATTTCAAAATAAAAAGTTATTAAAAATAATTTCTGTAAGTTAAAAAATAAAGCCAAGTGCAAACAAAAATGAGACAATGATCCCAAGATCAGTTATAATCTATTAATTATATAAAAATAATAGTAGTAACAACAAATAGAACTTAGTATCTGTCTGGCACTGCTCTAAATGAAGTCTGTTTTAACTTTTTAAGTCCTCACAAAAACCTTACGAGGTGGGTATTATCCTCAAATTATAAACAGAGAAAAAGAAATACAGAGAAGTTAAACAAATTTTTTAAGATAACACAACTGACAGGAGGAGCATCTGGGTCTCAAACCCAAGGTGTCTGAGCTCCTTATCGCTATACTATACCAGCTAGGGGACATGAGACTGCAGAGAAAATAACCACAAAACACTCTACATATCTGTGTGCAGAGAAAAAGCTTCTATAATGATAGCAAAACCTGCTCCTGGGCTTGCCAACAACTGTGAGAGTGAAAGAATTTTTTAGGAATATACACAATTTTTTAGTTTAGGGGAACTAAAACTGAGAATAGAAGAAGTAAATAAGGATAGGAAGGGTGGGGGGGAGGGATACACAAGAGGGAAGAGATATGGGAACATATGTATATGTATAACTGATTCACTTTGTTATAAAGCAGAAACTAACACACCATTGTAAAGCAATTATACTCCAATAAAGATGTTAAAAAAAAGTAGTAAATAGATCAAAGGAAGAAAGTAGACCATTTTGGAGGAGAGAAGTTCTCTCAAGTGCTGTGAGAAATTGGAATTTGTGCTCAAAAGCACTCTGGCTCATCACTAAAGAGTCAACTGGGGAGGAAGGAATGTCTTTGGTGAGTAGAAATGATCTTGAATACTAATTAAAAGTTGGAAAATTAGGACAAGGAGAAATGGAAAAGGATAAAAATGGTGATGTTTTTCTTCTCTCAAATATTAGTTGTATGTTACATATGTTTTCATTAAAACAGGATAGGAGGAAAAAGCAGACAAAAGCAGGGAGAATGAGACTGAACAGTAGTTTGGAGAAGCAGTCTTAACTGATATATTAAAATCCCACCATGTTCCAAAAGGGTTTCAAGGTGATCAGGTCTAGGTTTGGTTTTGATTTTGAGAATCACAGTTAAGATCAAGTCTCAAATATTTAACGAAGATAGGTGACATTTACCGTTTACCATGAATGTGTCTGGGACTAAGCTTCGTGCTTTTACACAGATTCTCATTTAGTGTGCCTAACAAGCTATAAAATGAATGGTCTCCAGTCTACAGAAGAGGAAACTGTGGCTCCGAGAAATTAAGCAACTTGCTCTATGTTATTCAACAAGCAGATAGCAGAGCAGGGACATGAAACAAAGTCTGGAACTCCAAAGTGTATTATGTTATAAAGATTCCATAGATCAGTGGTTACCAAACAAGAGGCATCAGAGTCACCAGGGATGCTTTTTAAATACAGGTTCCAGGCCTCACCCAAATCTACTCAACCAGGCTCTCCTGGAAAAGTACTGTTAATTATTGTAGTCTACCTTCTGGTAACATTACTCTATTCTCATCATTTTCTGTGTTCCTCCAAACCAGAGTATCAGTACCTTTGACAGAAATGTCTTTGGTTTCAGCAGTGATCCACAGTCTCATGAATCTTCTTCCACTGTTAATACTTATTTGAGTCTGAATAAAGACCTACATGTCTCAAACTGTATTTATATATGAAAGTGGAATTCTGATTCTTGACTTGCTTTTTCTACTATCCTCTTTTTCTTAAGGAAGCACAGCATTCAAAAGTTGCACTTTATAGATTAATTAAGACAGGTGACAATAGGCCAAATTAGGATGGCTGAATTCTTGGTTAAGGCTCTGGCTATAGCTGCTTTATAAAACGGGTTTAAATAAAATAGAACTGGAACAGACTAAGATAATTAATCTTAGTTTCTCTTTAGCATGTACTCTGGACACTAAATTCTTAAGTCACTACAAAAAACAATGAACTTACCTCTCCAGAAACCAGAGCTATCACCTTCTTCAAACTTGTTATTTGAAAAACCTACAAAAAATGTAAAATTAAACTTGCACATTTCTGAAAACAACAATTACCTATACCTTTGTAGAAGAAAGAAAAAGAGAGAGAAAAAGAGAAACATAGAAACAAAGAAACACACTCTTTATAGGGACTTCTAGTTTTGATGCCCCTTTAAAACAGTATAAATCACATACAACTGTATATATAAACAGTGAATGAGAATTCATACACATTGTATGACAACTTCTTCCTTGTGTCAGTTTATTAAAATACCAGCCAATCTTATATTACCTAAAATGTCATATATTCCTCTATATGTACATGGCTGTGTGTGTGTATATATATCACTATAACCACTATGTACTTTCTATTCAAAATATAAAAACTTTTTAAACTTTATAAATTAATTTGTAATCTCTTATCTGCCGGAGGACAATACAACTAAATTATAATCCAATATTCAATAATTTTCCCCTTCTCAATAACAAGGAAATTCTGCCAACTTCTTTTTGTTTATAAAATTTAAAAGAAACAATCTTTCATCAAGCTCTGCTTTCAAATTTCTCATTTAATAAAAACTTGTGTCTCCAGATTTATGCATCTCTGGAGCATACAGATATATCTCTAAAATTCATTTTTAAAGCATCCATCAAAATATTTCATAAAATTTAAAAAATTTGAGCCTTAATAAAATGATCTTTACTGCAGAGATACTCAGGGAATAATGTAAGTTAAAACTAATGTCAATATGCAATGCCTATCAATTAGTATCTAACCTAAATAATAAAATACATTAAATTATGGCTTCGGTACTACAGAAACCAATCAGTTACTGTTTGACAGATGTTAAATTTATAGGTAGGGACTTCCCTGGTGGCACAGTGGTTAAGAATCCATCTGCCAATGCAGGGAACATGGGTTCGAGCCCTGGTCAGGGAAGATCCCACATGCCACGGAGCAACTAAGCCTGTGCGCCACAACTACTGAACCTGCGCTCTAGAGCCCGCGAGCCACAACTACTGAGCCCACATGCCACGACTACTGAAGTCAGCACGCCTAGAGCCCGTGCTCCGCAATGAAGAGTAGTCCCCACTCGCTGCAAGAGAAAGCCTGCACAGCAATGAAGACCCAACACAGCCAAAAGTAAATAAATAAAAAATATATTAAAAAAAATCTATATGCAAAATGTCTACATATCAAGTCATTTAACATCTCAGGTTCAACAAATCTAATGTACCCTCCAGCATTAAACCTCTTGGAAATTTAATACCCTATTAGCATATAAAAAATAAGTACCCTTTGTCCTCAATATATGATTGGATGACACTTTTTCTTTGAACAGATATGTAATTTCAAAATAAAGATAATCCCTACAAAAAGACTATATATCACAAAACTTGGATTTTGAGTTATTTTATTCATTTAAATATTTGCAATCTTTGAAGTTGGTTCAGAAAAGGATTACGTTCTACTGCTCTCTACAATTGCCCCTTCCCCTCCGTACACCTCTCCCAGAAAAGTCAAGTGCTGGGTCTCCAAAATGCTTGAGAAAGTCTTCCACCTACACACTACTGGTCTTGATCTTAAACTCTTACCTAAGTTCTACTTTACAGTTTTTAAAGTTTTTATGGAAAAAAATGTAATTTCAAAGGTTCTACTGGTTCTTTGCTCAAGTAAAGATGGAGACTCAGATTCACCTTTGGAAGTATAAGATAGATCTCTTGCTTGTGGGAGCAGGGAAATCAAGTCATGAGTATAGTAGAAAAGAACTGGGGTTCACCTGTGGGGTAAATCAATTTGAAGAGATGTTGCAGCAAGTAGCATGGCTATTAAAAAGAAAAAAAAAAGCGAAATAGAGTAGCAGACACATCCAAAGCAGCATAAACTGCTGCTCTAAACTGTGACTAGAAAAGTGAAAGCACTCCCTTGTGATCTACATAAAGTCTTGGGAAAGGCACACATTTTCTATGTATATTAAAGGGAAACAGAATTCAGAGACTATAAAACTTGGGGTCACTTAAGTTTTGATTGTAAGATATCATAAGCAGGTTACCTCTGTTTCCAAAACTCCTTCCAACTCCAAAGCCACCCATTGTGGATGTATTCTCTCTTTTATTAGACTTGCCAGGATCTGAAAAAGTTCAGATAGAGTTAAAACTCTTCAACATACAAAATCAAGTGTGCCATCAATAACTAGGAATTAAATGAATCTGTGGGTTAAGGGAACTCCCAAGGACAGGGAGAGAGTAGTACAGGAATTTATAAAGATAAAATACACCTGCAACTTTTTTTTTTTTTTTTTTTTTTTTGCTGTACGTGGGCCTCTCACTGTTGTGGCCTCTCCCATTGCGGAGCACAGGCTCCGGACGCGCAGGCTCAACGGCCATGGCTCACGGGCCCAACCGCTCCGCGGCATGTGGGATCTTCCCAGACCGGGGCACGAACCCGTGTCCCCTGCATCGGCAGGCGGACTCTCAACCACTGCGCCACCAGGGAAGCCCCTGCAACTTTTTAAAATCATTAAATTACACCAAATATACTATTGGTGAAATACAACTGTCTACTAGGTGTTATTTTACTAGTGACCTTTAATCAAGAAATTCAACTCTGATTTTCTATATATTGAAACCTCACCCTGATAGATATTTACATTATACCCCTATGTGAAAGTCATTGCTACTGAAAATTTTACACTGCTGCCCTGTAATTATTCTGTTACTTATTCATTTTTCTAGTACTTCAGTCGCTCTCAGTCTTTCCACTTTTTAAAATTAAAATTAGGAAGGGACTACATAATGAAGAAAAAACTGCTATGAATACCACTCCCCTTTACCTCCCACCCCTCCATAGTATTTCCTCATATCAGCCTTATTAGCTTTATCCCCCACTACATGGCTCTGAATACCCAACATTTTAATTCATAAAACAACTTCCCATACTCAACATTGTGAACTTCTAATATTTTCCACCTTCCTACATGCTGTTCCTTCAGCATGACATTCCCTGCTTTCCTATTTTTCCTAGCAAAATTCTTTTCACTCTTCAAAAGTCGGGTTCAAAAGCCACCTCTTCAGTGAAGTCCTCCTTCAGTCCTCCATCCATAGTCAATCCTTCAGTCACATTCCCACAGCATACTATGTGTATCTCTTTTTTAGCAATATTTCTTTCCGTGTGTTTCTCTACCACTAAATTAAGAATTCTGAGGGCAGAGCTGCTATGGCAAGCAGCACAGGTATTTAAAACAAAAACTTAGAACAGACATCCAAAACATCATAAACTGCCACTTCAAACTATCATTGGGATAACTATCATTATCTTGTGATCCTCCTAAACTGTCTTACCTCTATCTGAAATATCCTAGTGCAGAAGAGTTAAGGATCTGTGAAACTCCTAATGCCAAATGCAAAATTGCATATATGCAACTATCAGTATTTTCATCAGATTCTAAAGAAGTGTGTGATTCAGGAAGTTAAGGCTTTTTAGGCCATACTTCACAGAAGATAAAAAGCTAATCAATATATATGTTAAGCAATTAAGAGTCAATTTCAAAACCATGTGACTAGATATGCAAGTTCTGAGAACAAATATCACAGAGATTGAAAATAGCTAAAATGTTAAATGGATCATTCAGGAAAGGGGTTATACTCATGGGTCTTCTATGAATTTCTAGGATTATATGTAGTATTAAAGATAACTTTTTTTCTTTTTTTCTTTTAATTTTATTGGAGTATAGATCATTTATAATGTATTAGTTTCAGGTGTACAGCAAAGTGATTCAGTTATACATACACATATGTTCATTCTTTTTCAGATTCTTTTCAAAGATAACTTTTTAAAGTATTAACATTTACAAAGAGTTCTGATCAGAAATTTAATGTATTTCAACCTACAACATATGGAATTAACAATTTATAGTAAAGTCTCTCTCAGTGATGGCTTTCTCGTTTAAAAAGGCTTTATTCAACAATGTTTAGAAGTCTTCATCAAAAAGTATTATAACCCATTCTAAATTAGGATTTTAGAATATATCTAAATATTAAATAGTTCCCTGAGTATAATATTAAGGTATTTGTATTTCTAATCTTAGTAGTAGCAAACAAAACCCACACTTCAACCTCTTAGCACAACTACATGCTCCAAATCATCAACGACTCTTACTTAATATGCAGGCTTAAAAAACAAAATGTATATAGGCATATTTAACAAATAAATTATTTCCATTAGTAGCAGAAACATGTCAAAACATAAAAGTTCACATTTATGTTAACTGTATTTAAAAATATTAAATTTTCCAAATGGCAAATGAAATACACGCATCAACCTTTAGTTTCCAATGAATAAAAATATCTAGGATTGACGTTTTTCAAAAAATAATACTTAATAAATTCAAGAGTAAGTGTCATGTATATTTAAAACTGCCAATTAACCCTAGCTTATGGCATCCCATAAAAGAAATAAATTTATTTAAAAATCCATATGACCATTTAATGAGGTTCTAATAATAAATATTTTGTTGCACTATAACAAAACATAGTGCAGAATATTTTCAGCATTTTAATATCAAATCTAAAAATGGACTGGAGGAAGGTATTCTGCTGGGTCATTATCTGTCAAATCTAGCGCTGGTTGTTCTAAAAGTAGCAACAAAAAATTCCAATCTTGGGAAAACAACCTCTTAATATTAATGAGCTAACAGACTGCTTTCCATACTGCCTTTTCTTGAGAAATATAAAACTTAAAGAGGTCCTTCACACCATAATCTTTGGAGCTTTTACAAACATTCCTCCCATGCCAATTGTTGGGAACAATAATCACCAACACCTGAAGAAGCTCTGGGAAGCAACTCTCTTTAACCAATCTACCTAATCAATTTAACTACTGCCTACTATCTTAAAAAAGTAAAGCAGCAAAAAAAAACCAGACATCAAAAAAAAAAACTCATTATCCCAACAAAGTCTACTATACACTAAGTTATAAAAGATTTTACTTTGCACTAAACAGCCATAAAGGCCTCTATTCATTCCACTATTCAACTATTTAACAGACGATTAAGGAAAGATACTTACCCCTGTTTCCCAAACTCCTCCCAGAGGCAAATCTGCTTCTCATTAAGCGATCTCTTCGAGAAGATCCATCATCCATTTCTAAAGCAAATAACATTTGAAGCAAGTCAAAATAACAAAAAAAGTACCTTGGTGGTAAGCAAACTTTAAACCTTCTCAAAGTGCCATCCACATGGCAAAGGAAAAATTTTATATAGCACTAAAAAAGATGAAAAGCATAGTAGAAAAATGGGCTATGAATAAGAATAGGTAGTTCTCCAAAAGAAAGAAAAAAAAAGTGTCTCTCACTCATAATTAAAGAAATTGGAAATCAAAAAAAGGATATAATTTTCTCAACCACCACTGACTGGAAAACAGTTTGCTAATACTGAGACTAGTCAAGGACATAGCAAAACAAGCACAAATCATATACAATATTGAAACTAGAAACTGGATCAATCTTGATCCTGATTTTAAAAGAAAATACTTTTTGGAAGTATACTAGTATGATTTTCCCTGTGGATACACTCAGATGGTAACAGATATACACAAAGATGTTTTTATAAGCATAGTCTATAATAGCCAAAAATAATCAAAGGAGAATAGGTAAATTACAGTCATCCACAGAACACTGTGCACATTCACAGAACTAAAAACATTAAAGAAGTTGACATTCAACAACAGAATGTTCATAAAAACTGGCCACATGGAAGGCCAAAATGCAAATTCAACAATTTCAAAAATCAATATCATATACACAAAATTCTCTAACTGCAATGCAATCAAATTGGAAGTTACCAAAAGAAAGACAAATACTGTATATTTTCACTTATATGTGAAATCTAAAAAATAAAACAAGCAAACAAATACACAACACAGAAAAGAGTAACAGATACAGAAAACAAATAGTGGTTTGCCAGATGGGAGAGGGGTGGGGGAAGGTACGAAATAGGTGAAGGGGATTAAGAGGTATGAACTACCAGTTATAAAATAAATAAATTACAGGGATGTAATGTATAGCACAGGGAATATAGTCAATGTCTTATACCAACTTTGTATGGTGTGTAACCCCAAAAAAATCAAATCACTGTTATATACCTGAAACTAATATGGTATTATAACTCAAGTATACTTCAATTTAAAAAAATTAGAAATTATTAAATACCAAAAAAACTTGATTAAAATCCTCTTACATTTGGAAATGTATTTCTAAAACACTTCTATATAACATAGCACAAAGAAAAATATTACAATGGAACTTTAGAAATACTTAGAATTGTATGATAAAAATGACATAATCAGGACCTAAATTTTAATACAAAAAAAGGAACTCAAAAAAAAAAAGAACTCAAAATTAATGAGCTAAACAGCCATCTCAACTAGTAGGAATGTTAGAAAAAATAAATCACACAAAAGTAAAGGAGGAAAAAAATGGTAAGAGCAGAAATTAATGAAATAGGAAACAAACATATAATAGCAGCTCAACAAAACCAAAACCTAGCTCTTTAGGAAACCAATAACCCACTTTAGGATGAGGGACACACATAGACTGAGAGTGAGGAGATGGAAAAAAGATATTTCATGCAAATGAAAATGACAAGAAAGTGGGGGTAGCAATACTCGTATCAGACAAAATCAACTTTAAAACAAAAGCCATAAAGAAAGCTAGAGAAGGACACTATATAATGATAAAAGGATCAATACAAGAAGAGGATATTACACTCGTTAACATATATACAGCCAATATAGGAGCACCTAAATACATAAAACAAATACTAACAGATATAAAGGGAGAAATGGATGGGAATATAATAATAGTAGGAGACTTTAACACCCCACTGACATCAATGGACAGATCTTCCAGACTGAAGATCAATAAGACAACAGAGATCCTAAATGACACAATAGAACAGTTAGACTTAATTGATATTTTCAGGACATTATGGTCAAAATATATACATACTACACATTCTTTCCAAGCACACATGGAACATTCTCTAGGTTAGACCCATACCAGGACACAAAACAAGCCTCAACATATTTTAGATGATAGAAATTATTTCAAGCATCTTTTCTGACTACAATGGCATGAAACTAGAAATCAACCATAGAAAGAGAAACAAGAAAAAAACGATTACAAGGAGACTAAACAACATTCTACAACAAAAACCAATGGGTCAACAATGAGATCAAAGAGGAAATTTTAAAAATACCTTGAGACAAATGACAACAAAAATACAAACACACAAAATCTAAGAGGGAAGTTTATTGTGATATAGGCCTTCCTCAAAAAACAAAAAAAACTCTCAAACAAGCAACCTAACCTACCATCTAAAAGAATTAGAAAAAGAAGAACAAACAAAAACTACAGTCACAAGAAGGAGAGAAATAATATAGATCAAAGAGGAAATAAATAAAACAGAGATTAAAAAAATAGAAAAAAATCAATAAAATCAAGATCTGGTTTTTTTGAAATGATAAACAAAATCAAGAAACCTCTGGCCAGGCTCACCAAGAAGAAGAGACAGAGGACCCAAAATAAACAAAGTAAGAAATGAAAGAGGATAAATACCAACTAACACTGCAGAAATACAAAAAAACCATCAGAGAATACTATAGACAATTATATGCCAACAAATTGGACAACCTAGGAGAAATGGACAAGTTTCTAGAAACATACAGCCCACCAAAACTGAATCAAGACAAAACAGATAATTTGAACAGACTGATCACTAGAAGTGAAATAGAAACTGTAATTTAAAAACTCCCTGCAAACAAAAGTCCAGGACTGGATGGCTTCACTGTAGAATTCTAACAAGCATACAAAGCAGAACTAGTACCAATCTTTCTCGAACTCTTCCAAAAGACTGAGAAGAGGGAATACTCCCAAAGTGATTTTATGAAGCCACCATCATCCTGATACCAGACAAAGACACTACCAAAAAAGAAAATTACAGGCTAGTACCTTTGACATATATAGATGCAAAAATTCTCAACAAAATATTAGCAAACCGAATCCAAACAACACATAAGAAGGATCATACACCATGATCAAGCTGGATTCATCCCAGGGTCATAAGAATGGTTCAACACATGCAAAATCAATGTGACACACCACATCAACAAAACAAAAGACAAAAACCACATGATCATCTCAATAGACTCAGAAAAAGCATTTGATAAAATTCAACATCCATTCATGATTAAAAAAACTCTTACCAAAGTGGGTATGGAGGGAACATATCTAAGCATAACAAAAGCAATTTATGACAAACCCACAGCCAACATAATACTCAACAGTGAAAAACAACACCTTCATGCTAAAATTTGGAACAAGACAAGTATGCCCACTCTCACCACTTCCATTCAACATAGTATTGAAAGTCCTAGCCACAGCAATCAGACAAGAAAAAGAAATAAAATATATCCAAATTGGAAAGGAAGAGGTAACATTGTCATTATATGCAGATGACATAGTATATATAGAACACCCTAAAGACTCCACACAAAAACTACTAGAACTGATAAACAAATTCAGCAAAGTAGCAGGATACAAGATTAACATACACAAATCTGATGCATTTCTTTACACTAACAATGAAATATCAGAAAGGGAAAGTTTAAAAAAAAATCCCTTTGCAAATCGCATCAAAAACTCCTAAAAGAGAACACAGGCAAAACATTAATTTTTTTAATTTATGGGATTAATTTTCAAACAGCTCATACAAACAACTCAATAACAAAAAAACAAACAACCCAAACAAAAAATGAGCAGAAGACCTAAACAGACATTTCTCCAAAGGAGACATACAGATGGCCAATAGGCACATGAAAAGATGCTCAACATTGCTAATTATCAGAGAAATGCAAATCAAAACTATAATGAGGCATCACCTCACATGGGTCAGAATGGCCATCATTTAGAAGTTTACAAATAATAAATGCTGGAGAGGGTGTGGAGAAAAGGGAACTCTCCTACACTGCTGGTGGGAATGTAAATTGGTGCAGCCATTCTGGAAAACAGTATGGAGGTTCCTTAAAAAACTAAAAATAAAGTTACCATATGATCCAGCAATCTCACTCCTGGGCATATATCTGGAGAAAACTCTAATTCAAAAGATACATACACCCCAATGTTCATAGCAGCACTATTTACAATAGCCAAGACTTGGAAGCAACCTAAATGTCCATCAACAGATGAATGGATAAAGAAGATGTGGTATATATGTACAATGGAATACTGCTCAGTCATAAAAAAGACTGAAATAATGCCATCTGCAGCAACATGGATGGACCCAGAGATTATCATACTAAGTGAAGTCAGAAAAAGAAAGACAAATATCATATGATATCCCTTATATGTGAAATCTTAAAAAAATGATACAACTGGGGCTTCCCTGGTGGCGCAGTGGTTGAGAGTCCGTGTGACGATGCAGGAGACGCAGGTTCGTGCCCTGGTCCAGGAAGATCCCACATGCTGCGGAGCGGCTGGGCCCGTGAGCCATGGCTGCTCGTCCTGCGCGTCTGGAGACTCTGCTCCGCAACTGGAGAGGCCACACAGTGAGAGGCCCGCGTACCGCAAAAAAGAAAAAAAAAAAAAGATACAAATGAACTTATTTACAAAACAGAAACAGACTCACAGACATAAAAACAAACTTATGGTTACCAAAGGGAAAAGGGGAGGGAGGGATAAATTAGGAGTTTGGGATTAGCAGATACAAACTACTATATATAAAATAGACAACAAGGTCCTAGTGTATAACACAGGGAACTATATTCAATATCTTGTAATAAACTATAATGGAAAAGAATCTGAAAAGAACATATGTATGTATATATATGTATAACTGAATCACTTTGCTGTATACCAGAAACTAACACAACATTGTAAGTCAACTATACTTCAATTAAAAAAAAAAACTTTTTTAAAGAAACCAATAAAGACTTGCCAGAGTGACAAATCACTAGAAGTCTGATGGAGGCAGGGGGAAGGGAAAGAAAGAAAAGACATAACTGAACAGTCTTTGGAATTTTTTAAAAAAGGAAATAACCTCAAAAACAGCAGGAGGTACTGTTAAATGGATATAAGGTTTCAATTATGTAAGATAAAAAAGTTTCTAGAGTTCTGCTGAACACTGTTTGTAGTTAACAGTAGTACTGTACACTTAAAAGTTTAAGAGAATAACTCTCACGTTATATGCTTTTTACAATAAAAAAAATTACCATGAACAACTTCATACTACCAAATTTAAAACTTAAACAGAAAAGTTCCAAGAAAATTAACTCATCAAAACAGACTCAAGAAGCAATAAAAACAAACGAAATTGTCCTACAGAAACTGAACCAGTACTTAAATCTCTGCATCACACCTAAATGTAGTTTCACAGGTGAATTCTACCAAACTCTCAAAGAACAAATCATTCCAATGTCATACAAGTCCATCAGAAAATAGAAAGAGGAATTATTCCCCAACTCATTCCACAAGGCCATCGTAATTTTGATATGACAAGACAGAAGAAAATTATAAACCCCTCTTACTCATAAGTAGATACCAAATCTCAAAAACACATATTAGCAAATCAAGCCCAACAGTAACTGAAGAGATAAAACACTATGACCAAGTTGGGTTTATTCCAATATGCAAGGGTATTTTAACATCAGAACAGCTAAAAAGGTAATTAGCAACCTTAACAGATTAGAAAAGAAAAAGCTATCTCCACAGATTAAAGTAAATAATACAATTCAACACCATTCACGACTGAAAACATATACTTAGCAAACAAGAAAAAAAAGAGATGCTCATGGCAGCTTTGTTCATAACAATAAAAAAGGAAAACAACTCAAATGTGCACCAAGAAATGAATTAAAATATGTGATATAGTCACACAACAGAGTTTTACATACACTGTGTTCTATATTATATAGTATTATATATATGGTAGATTCACACAGCAGAGTATAATTATAAATGAAATACAACAATTGGCAACACAGATAAACCTTAGAAAGAATACTGAGTGAAAAATCCAAATTGCGGAACAAAAACTATTTATGGTACAGCACCATTTTTTAAAACTTGAAGAAGCAAACTTAAATATAGTGTTTGGGGAGACATACATATGTGATAAAGCTTTTTTTTGAAAAGGAAGGGAAAGAAACAACGCAGGATGGGGACTGGACAACAGAATAGGAAAATAATACATAAACAATATAACAATATTAGTAGTGTTCTTAAAAATGGGTGGTAGTTCAAAACATTTATGAAGCTTTATAATTTGCAAATGTGACATTTTTAATATAGTAGGTATTTCTTTTTATGAAAAGGTCTTCAATAAAGGTTCTATCAATAAAATAAAGTCACAAGGTAACAATTATTCTTTGAATTCTTACTCTCACTAGTTGCCACATATTAGACAGGGTAAAAAAAAACTTCCAAAAATAAAAAATGCTAAAAGACATTTAAGTCACTTATCCCTCTTCTGTACATTCCTCCTCTAGCTATATTCTGGCATCACAATTCATACTAGTTTCCTTCTCTCTTGATGAGGCTAAACATTTCATCAAGTAACCTAAAGGCTTCTGAGTTCAGGTAGTAGTAAATAGGTAAAGCTAAGATGCTCTCAGATGATGGAAAGCTCAAAGCCAACTTAAGAAGATCTATTCAAAAATCTAGCTGCTCCAACATTCAAGGGACTCCTCATGAGGGAAGTACCAATTTCAGCATCACAGTAAGAAGTAGCTTTGCTTTTGGTAAAGAGGAAAGGGAAGGGGACATTACAAGGACAAAAACATTCCAGGCGAGGACACAGCCAGAAAAATTAACAATTTCCAAACACTAGTTTCTAATGTTTGCCAGGCTCTCCCCAAATATACAAGATGAGAATAGTCATGCCTTAGCTGGCTCAAATTTTAAAGCTATGCTGTATAATACAGTAGTGCCTAGCCACATGTGACTATTTAACTTCAAAATTAATTAAAATTAAATAGAGTCAAAAATTCAGTTACTCGGTTGCACGAGTCATGTTAGTCATGTTGCAAGTGCTCAACAATCAAATATAACTTGTAGTTCAACAGCCAAATGCAGTACAACTAGAGAATATCTGCATCATTGCAGAAAGTCCTAATGAACAAGTCCTAATGAACAGCACTGGTCTAAGACTGGTAGTTGCCAAGCTGTATCACTAAGACATAAATGGAAGAAGGAATAAAGTACTCACTCATTCTCTATAGTGAATCAACATATAAAGCAAATGTTGCAATGGTACTCAAATACATAAGAAAGTAACTTGTGTATAAGAAATGGCAAGCCCTTAGAGTCAGCAGGAAATGTTTTAGGCTCAAGAAACAGACTAACATACCTTTCAATCAACTAAAGTTTCTGTATACTCTTCCCAAGATTTCCTGTCTCTGTTGGAAATCAGAATAGTAGTTACTCCTGACAGAGGGATTGTGCCTTGAAGGGAGACACAGGAGGGCTTCTAGGGTTCTCCTATAATGCATTGTTTCTTGATCTGGGTGCTGGTTACAAGGGAGTGTTCAGCTTGTAAAACTCCAGTGACCTGTACATTTATATGTATATTACTCAATTAAAAATACTGAATCTGTGTGTACACTATGCTTCAATTAAAAAAAATTATTTAATTAAGAAGAACCTGGCCTGGCCTAGACACTTCTGTGGACAAATTCTACTAAACTTATAAAAAGCAAGTAATTTCCATGTTCCAGAGCTTATTTTTCTTTTAAATGAAAAGCCTGAAAACAGAATCAAATGAGAACAACTTAAGAAAACTACAGGCCAATCTTTTTTTTTTTTTTTTTTTTTGCAGTACGCGGACCTCTCACTGTTGTGGCCTCTCCCGTTGTGGAGCACAGGCTCCAGACGCGCAGGCTCAGCGGCCATGGCTCACAGGCTTAGCCGCTCCGCGGCATGTGGTATCTTCCCAGACCGGGGCACGAACCCGTGTCCCCTGCATCAGCAGGAGGACTCTCAACCACTGCGCCACCAGGGAAGCCCCAGGCCAATCTTATATAATTCAAAAAGTGCTAAATAAAACACCTACTTTCATCCAATACTGCAATAAAATAACTATATTTATCCAAGGAATGAATTTATCCTAGAAACTTATTCTAGGAACACAAAGTTAGTTGAAGTTAAAAAAAAAATCCAATTGATATAACCACTATGGAGAACAGTATGGAGATGCCTTAAAAAACTAAAAATAGAACTACCATATGACCCAACAATCCCAACACTGGGCATATACCCAGAGAGAACCATAATTCAAAAAGACGTATGCACCCTAATGTTCACTGCAGCACTATCTGCAACAGCCAGGACGTGGAAGCAACCTAAATGTCCATCAACAGAGGAATGGATAAAGAAGATGTGGTACATATATATAATGGAATATTACTCAGCCATAAAAAGGAATGAAACAGGGTCATCTGTACAGACACGGATGGACCTAGAGACTGTCACACAGAGTGAAGTAAGTCAGAAAGAGAAAAACAAATATCGTATATTAACACATATATTTGGAATCTAAAAAAATTGGTATAGACGATCTTATTTACAAAGCAGAAATAGAGACACAGATGTAGAGAACGAACATATAGATACCAAGGGGGAAAGGGGGAGGTGGGATGAATTGGGAGATTGGAATTGACATATATACACTATTGATACTATGTATAAAATAGATAACGAGGGCTTCCCTGGTGGCGCAGTGGTTGAGAGTCCGCCTGCCGATGCAGGGGACACGGGTTCGTGCCCCGGTCCGGGAAGATCCCACATGCCACGGAGCGGCTGGGCCCGTGAGCCATGGCCACTGAGCCTGCACGTCCGGAGCCTGTGCTCCGCAACAGGAGAGGTCTCAACAGTGAGAGGCCCGCGTACCGCCCCCCCCCAAAAAAAAAAAAGGATAACTAATGAGAACCTACTATGTAGCAGAGGGAACTCTACTCAGTGCTCTGTGGTGACCTAAATGAGAAGAAAATCCAAAAAAGAGGGGATATATGTATACGTACAGCTGATTCACTATGCTGTACAATGTAAACTAACACAATATTGTAAAGCAACTATACTCCAATAAATAAATAAAATCTAAATAAATTTAAAAAATAAAATAGAAAATCCATTTATTTCCCTACACTAACATATTTAAAGAAGAAAAACAACAGAAATCAGTAATTCCAAAAAAAAAGCACTGGCTAACTTTCAACTGCCATTCCTGAACAAAACTAACAGTCAAGCAGAAAGGAAAGAAAATTCCTTGGCATTATTGAAAAAAAAATTAACAGAAGCCTAAAGCAAACATTACACTTTAATTATAAAAAATGTGGCGCATTCCCACTGAAATGAGGAAAAGCCTAAATGCTTGTTACTTCTACTACTATTCAATGAGTGGTAGATTTGTCCAGTGCTTCAAGACAAAAAAAAAGAACAAAATTGTATGAGATGAAATCTGCATCACACATCATGAGGGAAGAGAGAGAATGCTTAACAGATGGTGCCGGGAAAACTGGGTTACCATATGCAGATAAAATGATCTCTATTTCACACCATATTCAAAAGGATGGATTCAACTGTACACTTAAACATTGTTAAGATGAGAGAACTTATTCAACTTGATAAAGTATAGCTAAAAAAACCCTATAGCTAACATCATACTTAATAATGAGAAACTCAAAAGTTTTCCCACTAAGATCAGGTATAAAGCAAGGATGTGCCCTCTCATCACTCCTTTTCAACATCATACTGGAAGTTCTATCTAAAAAGTATACATATTGAGAAGGAAGACATATGACATAAAACTGTCTTTTTTCACAAATGACATGATCATCATCAATGTAGAGAACCCAAAAGAACTGAAAAAAAAACCTCCTGGTATTAACGTGCAATTTCAGCAAGGTTGGAGGATACAAGGTTATTACACAAAAATTAACTGCATTCCTACATACCAGCAATGAACAAGTAGAATTTGAAATTAAAAACACATTACCATTTACATTAACTCCCCAAAAAATGAAACTGTTGGGTATAAACCTAACAAAATATGTAGATATATATGTGGGAAACTATAAAACTCTGGTTAATGAAATCAAAGAAAAACTAAATAAACTGAGAGAGAATTCCACATTCATGGATAGGAAGACTCCATATTGTCAAGATGTCAGTTCTTTCCAACTTGATCTGTAAGTTCAATATCAATCAAAATTGCAGCAAGTTATATATTTTGTGGATATCAACAACTGATTTTAAAGTTTATATGGAAAAACAAAAGACCCAGAATAGCCAACACAATATTGAAGGAGAACAAAGTTGGAAGTCTGACACTACCCAACTTCAAGACTTACTATAAAGCTATGGTAACCAGGCCAGTGTGGTATTAGCAAAATAACAGACGAACAGATCAATGGAACAGAACAGAGAGCCTAGAAATAGACCCATATTAATATAGTCAACTGATCTTTGACAAAAGAGCAAAGGCAATAAAATGGAGCAAAGAAAATCTTTTCAACAAATGGTGCTGGAACAACTGGACATCCACGTGATATAAAAACAAAAAAAAGAATCTAGAGCAGACCTTACACCCTTCACAAAAATTAACTAAAAATGGATCACAGACTTAAATGTAAATGCAAAACTATAGAACTCCTAGAATGTAACAGGAGAAAATCTAGATGACCTTGAGAATGGCAATGGCTTTTTAGATACAACACCAAAGGCATAATCCATGCAAGAAATAATTGATAATCTGGACTTCACTAAAATTAAAAACTTCTCTGTGAAAGATAATGTCAAGCAAATGAAAAGACAAGCCACACACTGGGAGAAGATATTTGCAAAAGACATATCTGATAAAAGACTGTTATCCAAAATAAACAACTCTTAAAATTCAACAATAAGAAAACCCAATTAAAAAATGGGTCAAAGACCTTAACAGTCACCTCATCAAAGAAGAATATAGGGCAAATAAGCATATGGAAAGATGCTCCACATGACAGGACATCAGAGAAATGCAAATTAAGACAATGAGATGCCACTATATACCTATTAGAATGGCCAAAATCCGTAACACTGACAACAACAAATGCTGACGAGGATATGGAGCAACAAGTACTCTCATTTATTGCTGGTGGGAATGCAAAATGTTACAGACACAATTTGGAAGACAGTCTGGTTGTTTCTTAAAAAAATAAACATACTCTTAACCATACCATCCAGCAACTATGCTCCTTGGTATCTATCCAAAGGAGTTGAAAACTTATGTCCACAAAGAAACCTGCACATGGATGTTTCTAGCAGTTTTATTCATAACTGCCAAAACTTGGAAGCAACAAAGATGTCCATCAGTAGGTGAATGTTAAAAAAAAAAACAAAAAAACTTGTGGTACATTCAGACAATGGAATGTTATTCAGCACTAAAAAAAAAAAAAAAAAAAAAAAAAAAAAGACCTATTAAGCCATGAAAAGACATGGAGGAAGCTTAAATGCATATTACTAAGTGAAAGAAGCCAATTTGAAAAGGCCACATACTGTATGATTCCAGCTATATGACCTTCTGGAAAAGGCAAAACTATGGAGACAATAAAAAGATCAGTGGTTGCTAGGAATTGAAGGAGAGGGCAGGGGTGAATGGGTGGAGCGTGGAGGATTTTTAGAGCAGTGAAAATATTCTGTATGATACTATAATGGTGGATACACATCATTACACATTTGTGCAAACCCACAGAATATACAACACAATGAGTGAACCATAATGTAAACTATGGACTTTGGGTAATAATGATGTGCCAAATGTACTACTCTGGTGGGGAAGGCTGGTAGTTGGGGAAGCAGAGCATGTGTCAGGACAGGGGGTTTATGGGAACTCTATACCTTCCCTTTAATTTTGCTGTGACCCTAAAATTGCTCTAAAAAGTAGTTTTTAATCATTTTTTACCTTAAAAAATGATTAAGATAGTAAATTTTATGTTACATTTATGTTACCAAGATTTAAAAAAGAAAAAAAACCTCCACTATCACTGAAGACCCATGGCCCAAGTTGACGAGAAAAACCCTAACGTCGAAGATTCTTTTTTGTGACCCCTGTATGTACACTCATACAACATATACTATGTCCTGATTTGGCACCCAAATGAATATGGCCATCATGAATTTTTTAAAAAAGGACAGATTCAGATGAATAAAAGCTAAACGTGAAAGGTAAAACTCTAAAGATAACTTAGGTGGTTACTTTTTTGACACAGAGGTAGGGAAAAGCATCTTAACTGAAAGTGCAAAAGCAAATCAGAAAGCAAAAAAAAAATTAATTTAATGGCTTTGAATTAAAATTTTTCATCAGTAAGGAATATCATGGACAAAGTTGACAGATAATAAATGGAAGAAGATATTCACAATGTCTAAATCAGAAAAAAGTGTAAAATCTGGAACATACAAAGAATGTCTTAGCTAATCAACAAGAGAAAGAAAGCAAGCCCAATAGAAAAATGGACTAAATATATGATAGGCAACTTACAGAAGTGGAAACCCAAAAAGATAACATGCATGCATATGAAGAGACAGTTAAGCTAATAAATAATCAGATAAGCGAATTTAAAACAGAGATTTTACTATATACCCAATAGGCTGGCTAAAAGCACAAGACTGAATAATAATGTCAATGGAATATAAGAACCCTCAGGTCCTACTTATGGGAGTATAGACAGACATAGCTATTCTGGAAAGCAATTATTAAATATTTAATTAAATTAAGTATATATACACCCCATGACCCTGTAATTCCTGTCCTGAGTCCATTACCCAAAGAAATTCTCACTTAGACCCATAAAGGGACATGTAAAAGAATGTTCATCTTTGTGGTGCTGGAGGGGAATAAGAGGTAATTACAGTGTCCATCATGGGAATAGGGAGGAGATAAAACTTGGTGATAAAGTATATGAAATACCATACAGTAGTTAGAAATAATGCAATCAATTATCAATTAGGAATATGTCATAAACATAGTGGTGGGGAGTAAGAAAAAATTATGAGATCTTCAGCACAGTAACATTTTTCTAAGTTACAATTACAAGCACAAAAAAATAGGCACACGTAACAACATATCTTTTAAAACACACACACAAAAAGAATGGCTGCTTCAGGGAAGCAGAGGAATAGAATTCCCTGACACTTCTAATAGCTAGTCTAGGAAGAATTCAAATCATTCAAAAATGGGTAAAAAAGAAATCAGCAAAGGCAGCACAGGATCTGTACAATACAACAAGGAAAGAGAGAGGAGGGAAGGATGAAACAAGAAATGAGAGCTTAAAAAGCTTAAATCCTCTAGAAAAGCACTACATGATTCCTCTCTAAGAAAACTGCTCTCCCCAACAAAACAGCCTAGCCCTGGCCCAATCACTTAATAGTAGAACCCATCAGTCAAGAAGCTGTGTCCAGAATGGCCATCATCAAGAAATCTAGAAACAATAAATGCTGGAGAGGGTGTGGAGAAAAGGGAACCCTCTTGCACTGCTGGTGGGAATGTGAATTGGTACAGCCACTATGGAGAACAGTATGGAGGTTCCTTAAAAAACTAAAAATAGAACTACCATATGACCCAGCAATCCCACTACTAGGCATATACCCTGAGAAAACCATAATTCAAAAAGAGTCGTGTACCAAAATGTTCATTGCAGCTCTATTCACAATAGCCCAGAGATGGAAACAACCTAAGTGTCCATCATCAGATGAATGGATAAAGAAGATGTGGCACATACATACAATGGAATATTACTCAGCCATAAAAAGAAACGAAACTGAGCTATTTGTAATGAGGTGGATAGACCTAGAGTCTGTCATACAGAGTGAAGTAAGTCAGAAAGAGAAAGACAAATACCGTATGCTAACACATATATATGGAATTTTTAAAAAAATGTCATGAAGAACCTAGGGGTAAAATGGGAATAAAGACACAGACCTACTAGAGAATGGACTTGAGGATATGGGGAGGGGGAAGGGTAAGCTGTGACAAAGCGAAAGAGAGGCATGGACATATATACACTACCAAACATAAGGTAGATAGATAGTGGGAAACAGCCGCAGAGCACAGGGAGGTCAGCTCGGTGCTTTGTGACCGCCTGGAGGGGTGGGATGGGGAGGGTGGGAGGGAGGGAGATGCATGAGGGAAGGGATGTGGGAACAGATGTATATGTATGACTGATTCATTTTGTTATAAAGCAGAAACTAATTAAAAAAAAAAAAAAAGAAGCTGTGTCCAGGCACAGGGTTGAGTTTTTAATGTTCCACTCCTAAATACAAAAAGGCAGGCAAGGATCACCAGACTTTTGAAGAAAGTCACCTACATGAAACAAAACAAACACGGGGAAAAAGAAGTCTAAGAACCAGCAAAGGGAACAGAAATAACATTCAAATGAAATTAAAACAATCCTCAGAGAAAAAAATAAGTAAAGGGTATGAATTACAGATTTAAAAGGCCCGTTCACTAAGTGTCTTGTATAATAAATAAAAAGTTCCACATCAAGTTACACAATCATAACATTTTCAGAATACAGAAGACTAAGTAAGATCCTAAAAGCTTTAGAAGAGTTTAGAAAAAGTCATAAACAAAGGACCAGAACTCAGATTATCAAACTAAGCAGCATCACTAGTATTTCACGTACAATGAAGCAATTATAAAGTTTTTGGGGAAAATTATTTCCAACCTAAAATGTTACTCAAACTAGGAATCAATCTTCTGTTTTATGAATCAATTACGAAAGTAAAGATATTTGCAATCTCTCAAATTTCTTTCCCATGCTTCCTTTCCCAAGAAGCTGCAGGAAAATGGGCTCCACTGAAGTGGGGAGGCAGGGGAATCAAGATAGAAAAAACATGGGATTCAGGGAAAAGAAAGGTGACACACGAAAGAGGTGAAGAAGGGTAATTCTTGGGATGAGAGGCTAGAGAGGCAAGTCTATCCTGGAGAGGACAGAGGAATCAGGAAAAAATGAAACTGATAGATCACTGTATACGTGATAGAAACTAACCATGAATATAGTCTAATGCATATCCATGCTTAGAAAGATGTGTTAAAAAACTATGAACATAAACAGATATGAATAAATAGCTGTGCTTCTGGCAGAGGGTTTCGAAGTAAATTAGCAATAGAAACACAGATCAAGTAAACAAAACAAGGTAATGATTAACTCTAGTAAAAACAAAACAGAAGATTGAATAATAAAGGAAATGCAACCATAATATATTACATGGTTCACATATGAATAATATATACACAGCCATGATATAAAAACTGAGTACAGGTTTTTATGCAAAAAGTGTGGTAACTATTAGGAGAGTGCGGAGGGAAGAAGTGTGAGTGGAGTATATAGGGGAAAGGGGGGAGCTAAATATTGGTATTGGAGGGGGGTTGGATCCAGGACCCACCACCTAATCCCCTGCACCCACCCCCTACCCCCAAGGATACCAAAATCCCTGGGCGCACAGGTCCCTCATATAAAATGGTGTAGTCTTTGCATATACCCTAACATCCTCCACATACTTCAATGATCTCTAGATTACATATAATACCAAATACAATGTAAATGCTATATAAATAGTTGCCAGTGGAGGGAAAATTCAAGTTTTGCTTTTGGGAACTTTCTGGAATTTTTTTCCAAGTATTTTTCATCCATAGTTGGTTGATTCATGCAGAAATCTAAAAAATCAGAGTTGAAAGACTGTCAACAGACACTCAGGGTTAAACCTGGGAGCCAAGATTTCACTTCATTTTCTTTCTTTTCACAACTATATTTAAGTTTTTCCACTATTTTTTTTTTTGCAATAAGAGTATCTAGGTATTAACTTAGTATAGCATTCATTGGCCTAGTATGTATTTCTGTAATAGGAAATTTATTTTCATGAAAAAAATATTTTACTTAAAAAAGAGCTACCGGGCCTCCCTGGTGGCGCAGTGGTTGAGAGTCCGCCTGCCGATGCAGGGGACACGGGTTCGTGCCCTGGTCTGGGAGGATCCCATATGCCGCGGAGCGGCTGGGCCCGTGAGCCGTGGCCGCTGAGCCTGCGCATCCGGAGCCTGTGCTCCGCAACGGGAGAGGCCACAACAGTGAGAGGCCCGCATACCGCAAAAAAAAAAAAAAAAAAAAAAAAAAGAGCTACCAAAGTATTTGTTATCCAGAAGGTGAGCAGGCAATCTATATTTTTCGTTATTTGATTTTATATCATTAGCCTGAACATTCAAGATCTAATGCTAAGAGAAGTCCAGGGTTTTAGTTGGTGGCTATTTCAATCTAGTTTACTGACGATTTCACTACAAAGTCACGTTATACCTTAATATACTATAGACCCAAACTTTCATTCCTTTACAAAAATTATCTTTGACACCTCACAGAACAAGGTTTCTCCTGATTACACAATGATCTATGCATATAGATGTGTTAAGAAGTATAGATTACTTTTACCCAATTTTCTTTTTTTAATACTTCAAGTACACACACATACATGTGGTTAGCCTTCTGCTAGGGTTTCAGCAGGCAGCAATTTCATAAACTTCTGAGAATCTGAATAGTCTATATTAAACCGCTGCATTTAAATGTTTACAAAGGACAAATGCATCTTGGTAATAGCAAAAGCATTTCTTCTAAACTCAACTTCCTTCTATCAAGAGAATTACTCTTAAAAAAAAAAGAGAGAGAGAGAATTACTCTGAAATTAAGGTGAACATGGGAATTAAATTTGCTTTAACCCGATGAACTCTGATTCTCGAACTCCCCTTCACATTTTAGAAACTACCTCTCCACGGGTTTTTTCTCTTTGGGACAGGCTTCAGTGAGCCAGTAGCTTCCTAGACTATAAAATGTTTTACCTCATCCACTAATTTTTGATGAGAGAAATGAAACTACCTGGTGTCACCAGGCCCTCTCTTGCATCAGAGTAAGACTTAAAAGTAGTAGTTACTCAAATTCAGAGACTCACAGTAAATTCATAGTAACTCAAATTCATAGAAAGTAAACAGTGATTGCCAAGAGCTGAGGAGACGAAGGACTGGCGAGTTACTGTTTAATGGGCATGAAGTTTCAGTTTGGGAAGATGAAAAAATTCCAGAAGTAGATGGTGGTGATGGCTGCACAGCAATATGAATGTCCTTAATGTCGCTGAACTGTACACTTAAAAATGGTTAATACAGTTAATTTTGTGTTACGTGTATTTTACCACAATAAGAAAAACTGAAGAAAAACAGTAGAAATAGCATTTCAACCTGCTTTGGACTTCAACAAAATGAAACACTACTGCCATAAGTTTACCTTCATAGCCCAGGTCCTACCACTTCCACCCATCTTCCCATCCACATCAACTTTATAAAATATGTAGGTGAACCAGATGGAAATAAGTGGTAGGGGAAAACAACAGCTCCCTTATCTTGATTTATTTCTCTTATTTGCCTAGGACCTCCCCTAAATTTGTTTTCAGATCCCAAAGAAACTCATATCATCTTGATATGAGTTTGGTTTAAACAGTTGTTATCCTGACAGGTCACCACCATTGCAACCTGCTTCAACACCTTACAGAGTCCAATCTCCTACTGCCTTACATCAGGAACCCCGGCAATTCCCTAAGCAGCCTGAAAGCCAAACAGGTTGGGCAAAGGTTTTACAGCAAACCTACTAAATCAAAGGATACACTCTATACCACTACACTCTCTCCTCTCTCCTTTCCTTTAGCTGTAAGTGGCCCCCAACCCAAAATATTCAAGCCAGAATGAATTCTCACTAGAAAATTTAGAAAACATCCTCTATAAGACATCTACTAGTCAGCTCCTCATCCAATGGATGAAGTCCTTAACCTAAAAACAGTTTTACCTTTTTGCCTTAACACATACCTGACAAGGAAGCCACAGTCCTGTTACAAGTGTCTCCATTTGCTCCAGAAGAATACCTATCCTGTAAGAAAAAAGAAAAGACTAGTTTTCTACTCTGAATAATAAAAATGTGTAATCTATCTCACAAATACTACAAAATTTTAACAGCTGGGTTTTGTTCAGAACAAAACAATTATAGAATGTAAGATTTTCTGAGTCACTGCATGTTCCTTTATTAATTACTCTAAACACCTCCACTTTAACATTGTACGTATAGCATATTAATATATCACTTAAAACACTGGTCAGCAAACTACAGCCACAAGACGAATCTGGTGGGCTACCAGTTTTTGTAAATAAAGTTTTACTGGAACACAGCCACCCTCAGCTCATCTAGGTATGTCGATGGCTGCTTTTGCACTACAATAGCAAAGTCGCAACAGAGACCATAAGGCCTTCAAAGTCTAAAATGTTTACTACCTGGCCCTTTATGGGGTTTGCTGACACCCAACTTCAAATAAAATTTTAGCCACCCTACTTGAAAAGTATAATCAAATACTATTATTATATAACTACAATAACCAAAGTAATACATGAATAAATCAATACCTGCCAATACACAATACAGGTTACAGAGTTCAGTATTTTACCATATACTCATCACATCTGTACAGAATAAAGTACAGCACAGAAGGAGAGTGGCAGATAACAATTTCTACAGTAAAGCACTACAGAAATTTATTTTTAAACTTCAATTGTTTTTGTATGAAGTGAAACTAATGTACTCACATTTTTAAAAAGAGAATTAATTCTAAAGTAAAGAAAACCACTTATGCACTAAAAACAGTGTATCTACAGATGTATCTCGCAGGTGCACTAAAAATCCAATGAAATGGTGGATGCCAGCTACAGGTCAGAATATTCATGGTTAATTTCAATCAAATTTGTCACAGAAATAGTTCAAGATTGCCTTTAATGCTCCCAAATACTGATTGTCCCATTTTCCCTACTTCAGTCTCAAAATTTATTCGCTATTAATACATACGCATTACGCTTGCAATGGTGTAACGACTGTTGGACTCAGAAAATTCATAGCTAAATGTCAAGTTAATTTTGGAACCTTCCAACATTTCTCAGGGTATTCCTGGGTTAATGACAACATGAGTAACATTTTTCTCACTTCTAACTCCTAGGATGTCCTTATCATCATTCAATCTTTATTTCCTCTCCAACAAGCTTCCTCTACTTAAGGCAAAACTTTTGAACAGAGCTCTGAAATTCTTGCACATCAAAATCAGAATTCAATAATTTAAAAACGAAAAGTGACCTAAAATTTACAGACAATACTTTAATTAACTGACTGCATTAGAAGAATCACAATATTTTTTCAAATAAATTCCTTTAAATAAACCCAAAGCTGGAGGGAGTGTACCAAGGTAGGTCTCTTCAGGTAATACTTTCATCTAAAATTTCTTTCACAGAAGACACTAAATGACTTTAAAAACTACCTTTATAAAGCTCGAAAGTCATCCAGTTATTTTTCTGACTTATTAAAAATAGATAATAGAATCCTGGAAATAGCTTGGGCTACAGTATAAAGTTCCAATTTATGATTACCATAGACATTAAAACAAGAAAAGTAATCCAGTTTTTCCTGTTTAAACTGAAACCCTGAAGACTTTTTTCTCTTTTCTAGTGGCCAAGGTATTACTGGATGAATAGAGCCCAAAAAAGGCCTGGTTTTATAAGTGTTATAACACTTTTAGCATTATATAACTGATAAAAAAGTAATGAAACACTCTGGCACCAAAGAATCGAAAAATTATTATTATTAGACAATCTTCAGACTGTGGAATTTAATGTCCCAAATACATTCCAAGGCAAATTAAAAAAAATTTTTTCAACAGAATTCATCTTTCATCATAAAAAATCCTTAACCTTTTTCATTACCTTAAAAATAAACTTCATATTTCCTTCCAGCTATTATATCACTTCTCTGCTCCTTTGTAGGCAAAATATCTTGTCTACAGTTGCTGCCTCCACTTTCTCATATTCCATTTTTCCTTCAAGCCACTCTAGTCTAGCCTCCATCCTCACCTCTGCTCTGAAAAAGCTTAAAATAAGGATATTATATAATAAAATTACTACTTTTATGTTCCATCCTACCAGAACTCTCAGCAGCATTTGAAACAACAGACTCTCCTTCCTCTTTCCAACATTCTTCTCTGGCTTAAGGAACACACACTCCCCTGGTTTTCCTCTTGCCCCACTGGCCACTCCCTCCTCAATCTCCTTTGCCAGCTCCTCCTCTAACGTTCCTTTAAAGTTGGAGTGCCCCACAGTTCATGGCACAGCCCTCAGTCTATTTTACTCTATCCAACTTTACCCAATCTCACAGCTTTAAATCCCACTAATATATAGGTAATTCCCAAATTTGTATCTATAGCTCCGATCCCTCTCCTAAGCAACAAATTCATATTATCTACTGACTGGCATTCTTACTTACATGTTTTCTTAGGTATCTCAAATTGAACACAGCAAATTCAGAATTCTTGATTTTTCCCCTCCCAAATTTGTTCATCTTCCACGTATTTCCCATTTCAGGAAAGAGCACCATCATCCATCTAGTTGCTTAAATTTAAAAACCTGGCATCACTCTCTCTTTCATTCCCCATATCCAGCCCATCCAGTCCTATCAGCTCTATGTCCACCACTATCTCCAGGGTCCTCTCCCTCTCCTCCTTTCCTCTTTCCTTCTCGGATTTCATTTTCTACCAATCTTGCCTTATCTCACTGTGCTTCAGCCATACTAGCTATAGCAGATTGAATAATGGCCACTCAATGATATTGTCCTAATTCCTGAAATGTGTAAATGTTATCTTATTTGGAAAAAAGAGATCGAGCAGATATAATTAAGAATTCTGGGACTTTCCTGGCAGTGCAGTGGTTAAGAATCTGCCTGCCAAAGCAGGGGACACGGGTTCGTGTCCTGGTCCAGGAAGATCCCACATGCCGTGGAACAACTAAGCCCGTGTGCCACAACTACTGAGCCCACAGGCCCTAGAGCCCGTACTCTGCAACAAGAGAAGCCACTGCAATGGGAAGCCCACACACTGCAACTGAAGAGTAGCCCCCGCTCGCCGCAACTACAGAAAGCCCGCAAGCAGCAACGAAGACCCAACGCAGCCCAAAATTTTTTTTAAAAAAAGAATTCTGAAATGAGGAGATTACCCCAGATTATCACAGTGGGCTCTAAATGTCATCACAAGTGACCTTATGAGAGGCAAAGGGTATTAACACAAACACAGAGAAGGCCTGTGAAGACAGCAGAAAGAGAGGCAGCCACAAGCCAAGGACTGCCCATAACCACCAGAAGCTGGAAGAGGCATGGCTTCTCTCCTAGAGCCTACAGAAGGAAGACAGCACTGCTGACACCATGATTTCTAACTTCTGGCCTCCAGAACTGTAAGAGAAATTTTTCTGTTACTGTAAGCCACTTAGTTTGTGGTAATTTGTTACAGCAGCCATAGGAAACTAATACATTGTACTTCCTCCTGTTGCCCTGATACCCCAAGTTTGTTCCCTTCTCTGGATCTTTACACATCATGTCCTATTGGGACTGCTTCAGGTCTCCAGCTCATGAGTCATAGTCTCAGGGAAGCTTTTCCTCTCCATGTGATCTAAATCTACCCCATCTCAATCTCTCTCTCTCTCTCCTTCTCTCCCCCTCCCCTCCCCCTCCCCTCCCTCTCCCCTCCCCCCTCTCTCACACACACACACACACACACACATTTTCCTGATTTTTTTCATAATATTTTTCACTCTATATTTGATTTTCAATGTGCTTATTCTGTCTCCCCCAGTAAAATAGAACATCCATGACAGTGAGCCCCTTATCTATCACATTCACCACTATCTCCAGCACCAAGTATGGCTCAAATATAAATGTGCTGGGACTTTCCTGGCAGTGCAGTGGTTAAGAATCTGCCTGCCAATGAAGGGGACATGGGTTCGATCCCCGGTCCGGGAAGATCCCACATGCCGTGGAGCAACTAAGCCCGTGTGCCACACTACTGAGCCTGCACTCCACAACTACCGAAGCCTGTGCGCCTAGAGCCTGTGCTCCACAACAAGAGAAGCCACCGCACCACAATGTCACCTGCTCACCGCAACTAGAGAAAGCCAGCAAAGCAACAATGACCCAGTGCAGCCAAAAAAGAAAAATAATAATAATAATAAAAAAATGTGCTGAGTCTTAGGTCTTAACATTACCTTATATTTAGAACACTTAGCTATAAAATATTTATAACCTCTTTACCCATCCAAATGCACCAATTGAGAAATTTCAAAATGTTTTAAACATAAGGGTTCTCACAGGTGGCTACAGATAATTTGCATTTTGATGAACTCATTTCTTTTTACCTTATACGTACTCTTATTATTTTCAATTCTGGAATATCTTACTTTTTTTTTTAGATCTTTTGTCTTTCCAAACAAATGAATACTTCCATTAACATGTTAAGTTGTTTTTTTTAAAACATGGTAGGGTTTTGATCTCAATTACTTGTCAGGTCTGCTACTCAAGAGAACTTATAGCTGGACAGCTTATGAACCTTGAAGATGCCTCTTCCCTGTCCATTCAGGGACCTATGCAGACAGTTCCATGTGTTTCTTCCCCAGCCCTTTAAGGACCTTTGTAAATATCCTCCATTTTATGCCCAGAATACCCTGAAATGCATCAGAGTACTAAATCAACTTGTACAGAATACCAAGATCTCATCTCCTATTCTAGGTTCCATGTCAAATAAAGCTGAGTTACGTTGTCCAAATAAACTGACCAGATATGTTGCATCACATAGCATGCCACGTAAAATTTAAATTTTGGACAAAATACATCTCTCCTCCTATGATCTAAAACAGAAATTAAAGCCCCCAAATACAGACAATACCATCCTCCATCCCTTCTTCTGATTCATCAGTCCAAGCCAGATCAGCCCCATTCACATTCCCAGTCGAAGTCTGGTCCCTTCTTCAGTTTCTCCAGCAATTGCTGCATGGAGTCATCTTCTAGAATTAATGCAGCTCCTTCAGCACCTCCAGAGCTAGAGAACTCCAACTCTGAGTGTCATGTATCACACACAGACCTAAGGTTCCAGATGACCTATCATGTCACATAAGAAAGAGCAAAGCACCTCAAAATAGAAACAATAACCAAAGCCCAGGAACAAATGTGTCTGTTGCAAACGCTTACAATCTAAGACCTAATTTCTGTACGTGACAGCATTTTCCAAATAAAAGTTATTTCCCCAAACAAAAACATTTAGCAATCAAAAGTCACGTCGACGTTATCAACCGCAGACTATACCACAAACCTACTGTGAGGACAGAGTATAGAGAAAAAAAGGGAGAAAACGAAAGACTCTCTGGTTTTAGGTTCTCGTGGGCATCAGCCAATCTCCATCAGTTCACTGGAATCCTCTGATCATAAACTGCCAATCCTCCTTCAAGAGGATTCACTTTTCTCTATCCCCTGGACTAGCTCGACCAACATTTCTACCATCATTGCAATCTCTTTAGCCTTCTCCTCAGTCTTCTCATACTTGTCGCTCTGCCCTTGACTTCGTCATTTAGATTTGGGAGATGAGTGAGAGCACTTTCCTGGGTTTTTATTTGGATGAACATATTGTGTATCTCCCACAACTTGCTCCTATTCAGCATATATGATTTTCTGTGCTCTTGAGTAAGAGACACAGTATCCTCCCACATCTCATTGATGACTAGCAGCAGAAATTGCTGGAAATCTTCCTCAGGCTCCAGCACATCAACTTCCTTAGGTCTGCCAACTCAACGATGTCCAACCACCACATTTTCCCCTGCTACTTCAGAACTGCAGTATGAACATGAACAAAGAAGCCATGAACTTTACTTTCTTATCTAAACAATTATTACAAACTTTGCTTTTACTGCTTAATAAAATTATAATTGTGGATGGACTAATTATCTCAAGCTGTTTCCACTTTAATCACAAGAGTATCTGCCCTCTGAAATATGCCACAAAAAAGGCAAAAAGATCAGACAGAAGTGATCACTGTGTAGACTTACTCCCAGGGTCATCTAACAAGAAACATTACAACTAGCAAGCAAACCCAGTATCCTGTTACAGTCATCATACTCATCCATTCAACCACTCATCCCAACAACTCTGCATGCAACGTGCAAATGCCTAACCACTGGGATTTCTGGACTGCTGCAACTGTTAACATTATGAAATTTCTCTCAACCCCACATCTTTTATTATTCTATCTTCAGGTGGTACACTCACTTCAAAAACTAGAATTGGGAAGTTCTGAGAACTACCAGAACAGTAGCCTGTTAGTTCAAAATTATATAGGCATGTATCAATATTAAATCTCCAAGTAAGGATCCTGAGAAGCATTCAGAAGAGGCTGATCACATAATAAGGACCTAGTGTATAGCATAGGGAACTCTACTCAATACTCTGTAATGACCTATATGGGAATAGAATCTAAAAAAGAGTGGATGTATATGTATAACTGACTCACTTTGCTATACAGCAGAAACTTAACACAACATTGTAAATCAACTATACTCCAATTTTTAAAAATTAATAAAAAAAAGAAAAGCGCTGATCACAGATATTGTTACCAATCCAAGATGGTCTCAGAGCCAATATAAATTGAACAAAAGGGAAGCCCAGCTGTCTCTTGAAATGGAAATTCAATTAGAACAACCAATCAAAATGGTGCCTTTAAAAGAAAATAGGCTGAAGAAAAGACCTCAGATTGTTCCTACATGAAAATGTCATGGGGCTTCCCTGGTGGCGCAGTGGTTGAGAGTCCGCCTGCCGATGCAGGGGACACAGGTTTGTGCCCCGGTCCGGGAAGATCCCACATGCCGCGGAGCGGCTGGGCCCAGTGAGCCATGGCTGCTGAGCCTGCGCGTCCGGAGCCTGTGCTCCGCAACGGGAGAGGCCACAGCAGTGAGATGCCCGCGTATCACAGGAAAAAAAGATGTCACGTATTCATCCTTAGTTCTACATTTCTTATTCAACCAAGGCAGGCAAACAAAGCCACTGATTGCACCATGTTCCTTAGAATCAAGTAGGCCAAATAACTAATTGCACAACACTACAAACTGGCCCCACACAAATAGGTACTAAGAATAAGGTAGAAATGTTAACATAAATTAATATAAACTCAGTATGACCAATATCAAGAAACAAAGTATGTTACTGAATAGCACAAAGATTTCCAAAAGGTAAATCTGGAAGCCTGACAGTTGACCATCCTCAATTTCAGACACCTTTGCAATAACCATGAACAACATGCTACAGTGCAGTAAGTATTCTGTTTGAAGAATAGTTAGTGAAGACAAAATCTCAGAGTAAGAAAAAATAAAAATTAGACAAGTCCAAGTGGAAGAACATCTGTATCTGTGAGTTTAACTTTGTATTAGAACAAATCTGCTGAGAACCAGGGAAAGAAAGAACCATAAAATATTCTTTGACCAAGTAACTTCATTTTTGAAAAAAATACCCCCAAATTAAAACAAAGAATAAACTGTAGATATTTGTGACAATATTACAGTGGAAAGATAACATCTTAAATTCACATCAACAGAAAATTATTTATGTTATGGTAGCTCTATTCCATGAAATATTATATAACTATTAGAAATTATTTTTAGGAAATTAGTAATATGGAATAGTTAATGCTGAAGAGTGAAAAAGCTGAAATCAAAAATTATTATTATGTACTATCATTACAATCTATACAAAAACATGTTTGGGAAAAATAGAAGAAAATTTACTAAAAACAGAGCATTTGTGCTAGTGAGCAAGACTGTTAAGTGATTTTTCTCCTCCTTTCCCAATGGTGTTCCAATATTTTTATGATGGGAAGACTATAAAAAGATAACATACAAAAGATGTTACTTCTAAAATAAGTCCCAAAACAAGAAACACGATAAATTCAGACTTCTAAAATAAGTCCCAAAACAAGAAACACCATAAATTCAGATTAACATCTTAGGTATTTTAATATAAACTTTATATACATACAGATCAAATCCAATCGAGACAAAGAATTACTTATCTTATGATTTGGAGTAAATTAAGAATTTCCACTAAGACATCACTTGAAATAGAAAGTGTCAGAATTGACTAACATAAAAACCAACTGGAAATTCTAAAAGGAAAAAAATCAACTTTTGGAGACATTTTCAAGTACATAACACGTAAAAGCAACCCGTTAAAATACACTATCTTCTAAAGTAGAGTCTATTCACCTTATTAAGTCAATTTTCAAGTCAAAACTGAAATCCAAAACCCACTCCATAACCCCTTCTTCTGAATTCTAATGTAACTCTTCAAACACCATTGAGAAAAAAGATCTGCTGATTTGTACATTTGAAGATCAAACTGATATTACCCTCTGAATCAGCCTAATGTTTTTATCTTGAGAGCCCTGCTTGTAGGAAACCAATTTTCAGAATTCAAAACGTCAACCAAAATCAAATTATATTTTTTCAGTTTTCTATATGACTGTATCTCATAGACATTCAACCACATTAGCATAAGCTTGCTTTCACCCACAAGTCCTAAATCACTGAGATTTAAATTAAATTGTTAATATTATTATATACATTTTAGTTTTTAATTATCAAATTACCTCAGACTATTTTATTCTATTTGAGGCTTAGCGTGCCTCTTCATCATTCCCCATGAGATAGTTAATAACAATCACACGGAGATAAGCACAGCAAACTGTAATTTAGAACTTTCTCACCACAGTCATTTTCAACTTCGATAAAATCTGCAGCATTTAATAACTGCAAACTTTAAGTTTTATTACCTTCTCAAATACAGGAACATAGGAAGACATACGAGGTTTGATTATTTCTGCTTCCCAATCTTCATCTCCCATGGTGGCTTCCAGTTCTATTTTCATAAAAATACAAACATGCACATTTAGCTTCGATCAGAATCGTATCTTTAAAAGCATAAACCCTCATCATTTCACATATACCCCGCCAAACTACTCAACTAAGTGTTGATCCTCCCCAAAAGTTTTTGCAAGAAAAGCAATTAAGTTTTGTTTCTTCCCTAGAGACAGCATTTATGTCCATCCCTTTTCTCTTTAAAAATTAGTTGAACCACTTACCTAATCACTCTAACAATCACCATGTCCCCACTGATGTTTAGGCTTTCTCCCAAAATCTGCTGACAGAATTTGTCTTCTCCAACGAAGAGTCCCCAAACGTCTTATTGTATATTAAGGGGAGGGGAAATTTTTCAGATACTACTCAAGGTTTCTCCCTTCACATGCCTCCCTTCAAAAGTAGGTAAGACGTTTAGCTTGAAGTTTTTGACTAAGTTTCTTGGGGTGGGGGAGGGGGGAATCAAGGCCTCGAAGTTTGTCAGGGAAGGAAGCAGTGGTTAGGTGGCCCAAATACCTCCAACAAAGGACTGGGTTCGCCAAGGAGGATTTATACACAGTGTTACTACAACCATCCCCGTTCAGAGAAAAAGACGAGCAGGGGCTGGTCAAAAAGGCTCCTTCACCTCCTCTGCAGGCCTCAGCCTCAGACTTCGGGCACCCACGGTGCTTTTGGACCCTCCGGCAGGAATCAGAATGACGCCAAAGGACTGCTTCAAACCCCCGCCCACCCCATCCGTCCTTCAGTCGGCCCAAAGTCCAGCTACTGGGAAGCCCAGAGGGTCGGGACGAGGCGCATACCGGGGGGAAAAAAGCCGCTGGCCCACTCACCTCCCTGCTGCTTGCTCTCCCGGGGTCCTCACAGGCGCTGACGCCGCTTAAACGGCTGCACGTGCAGGACGCCGGCTACGTCAGGTGCGCCCCTCCAACAACAAATGGCACCAGGCGATGAGTGCCATCAGCCAATCAGCGGTCAGGCAGCCGCGCCGTCCCGCCCCCATCTCCAGCCTCTCCTACCCTACTTGTTGGCGTTCTAGGCCGCGGTGGCTGGACCCATTAGGCTCCTCCCAGAGTGGCCCGTTAGGCCTGGGGTAGAAAGCTGGCCGTGCGCCGCTTGTCTCTAGATTCTTGGGTGGGGTCCTCAAACTGGGGAAGCTATAGAATTTCCGTATGCAAGAGCTGCAAGTCAAAGCTAAAAACAAGGCTTCCCTGGCGGCGCAGTGGTTGAGAGTCCGCCTGCCGATGCAGCGGACATGGATTCATGCCCCGGTCCGGGAAGATCCCACATGCCGCGGAGTGGCTAGGCCCGTGAGCCATGGCCGCTGAGCCTGCGCGTCCGGAGCCTGTGCTCCGCAACGGGAGAGGCCACAACAGTGAGAGGCCCACGTACCGCAAAACAATGAAATAAAATAAATAATTCTCAAAGTTAAAAACAGAAGAGGAATAAAATGCCTTCCCACCTACCTCTTTAAGCGTTTTCTCCCCTTTTGCCTACTGCAGTCCCTGGCAGTTGGCCTATTTCTAAAGCGCTTGCTTCACATCCGGGGAATTCCCGAGTGCTTCAACGTATGGCTGAGGCCGGTGGAGGTGGTGCCTTTCCTTTTCCTCCCAGTGAAGGCAGGGATGAGACTGTCACACTGATACCCAGAAAACTGTAAAGAAAGTAGCTTGCCTTATAGAGTTGGGGGTCCAACTCTTTGGGAAGGAGACGCTCTCTGACCCAGAAGGAAGAAGGAAATTCTGCTGGTGTAGGTCGTTCATCAGCACTTGGATTTGTGGCCCACCTGTTTATATTCCTAGAGTTACTGGCCAAACCTAAGGGTGACCGAAGGTCATTTTGGTACTTATGTTCTCACCAATCAGATATTCTTGTTCTGTCCCACAAAAAGTCAGGGAAATCCCTCCGTATTTTCCCACCCCTCCAAAAGGCATAACAACGGTCTACTTGAAAAGTGTCATTTTCATTTTGGGTTCTGTTTTCATCACTTTCCGTTCTCTGAATCTTTGAATAAATTCCCGAATACTTCATAAATATAAGTCCCAACACAGTCCAGCACTCAGGCACAGAGGTTGAGGTACCTTATGGGCACGCTTCATACTTTTCAGCTCTAGAACCACCATTACTGGTCTGTCTTTTCCATAAAAAATATGTCAGGACTGGGCTTCCCTGGTGGCGCAGTGGTTGACAGTCCGCCTGCCGATGCAGGGGACTCGGGTTCGTGCCCCGGTCCGGGAAGATCCCACATGCCGCGGAGCGGCTAGGCCCGTGAGCCATGGCTGCTGAGCCTGCGCGTCCGGAGCCTGTGCTCCGCAACGGGAGAGGCCACAACAGTGAGAGGCCCACGTACCACAGAAAAAAAAAAAAGTCAGGATTTATTTAGTTAGCACCAAACTTTGTCAGACTATTTTCAAGGTGAATTATCTTTTTTTTTTTTTTGATGTAGACCATTTTTAAAGTCCTTATTGAACTTATTACAATATTGCTTCTGTTTTATGTTTTGGTTTTTTAGCCACGAGGCATGTGGGATCTTAGCTCCCTGACCAGGGATGGAAGCCACACCCCCTGCAATTTCTATTTTTAAACAAAATTTTCACATCATACCCTTGAGGCAGCTGACACTTTCAATCACTGTATACGTAAGGGGGAGAGACACAAATACTCTTTCTGGTGCTCTGAATGTGTACACAGGGTCCTCTGAGGTATTTTAACTCACTTTGAATATTCTTTCAAAATTTTTTATGTCACGGGAAAATACTTATTAAGTGAAAAGAGCAAAATATGAAATTGTGTAGATAGAATTATAACCAACTAGATTTTTTATTTTAGGAATGGAAAGTTTGGAGATATTTTCTAAAATGAGCGTATTTTTCAAAACATTTAGCAAACATTCTCTGCTGTTAAATCTTGGAGAGAAGGGATTTTTGTTGCTTTCAATGAAATAGTTCTTTATGAAACACTCAATGTATATAATTTTTGAGAGCTAGCCCTGGTTAAGAAAAAGTGAATTCTGATGAGAACTGAAGTTCAATATTGAGGAAAGGATAAACAATGGATGAAAATAATGAAATTCAAAAATTGAACATAAACAGTGAAAAAGGACAAACAATTTAGTAAACACTTGCTCCTTAATGTGTGTCCCAAGAAAGTGAAGCCAGTATATTCTATTTTCTGGTTCCATCTAACAGATCTTAAATTAGTGATGGTATTAAATCACAACATAGGGAAAAGGCAGGGATTCATTCAGCTGTTAAATAAATAGGCTTTAAATAAGCACCTACTGTATGCCAGGTACTATGCTAAATGCTATAGGTAAAATTAACCTATCAAGGGACATTCTAGTGAAAAGAATGGCAATGGCTAACGGAACTTAAAACCTTAAGATTCGTGTCTCAAAATTCCCTGCAAAGCTTATATACAGTTTCTCCAAATTCTCTAAATCCCATATAATAAGGTAGGACAAGAGTTTCCTCAAAGATGTCTCTCACTTTGGAATCAGTGTTCGTAGTTAAGTTCAAAGTAATGCAGATAAAGAGAATTGATATTTTAGACTTTATGCTTCCAATATTATCTCCATATTATTCAAATAATGATTTTTTAATTGATGTGGACTGTGCCTAGCACCATGTCCAATCTATTAAAAATTCCTTCAATCTACCACTAGTACAAAAATAGATTACCTCAAGTGGGGGAGAGTTAGATGTTCATCTTTAAGTATTATAAACATTTGAGACATTTCACCTATTAAAATGGCAAACATTTGATAATGCACTCTACTAGAGAAGCTTCAAGGTAACAGGCACCCTCATACATTGCTGTTGGGGATATCCCATGGGAATTTGACATCATGTAGCAAAATCACATGCGCATTTACCCTTGGATCCCATAATCCTACTTCTAGAATTTATCTCAAAGACACACTGGCAAAAAATATAAAAGGACATATACACAAAGTTATTAACTACAGAGCTAAAAGCTAAAGACTGGAAATAACTCAAAAGAGATACTTTTGAGTTATTATTGAATAGCTATATTATTATTAATAGCTATATTCAATAGCAGACTGAAACATCCACCCGTGGAGTTGCAGGGGCAGAAAATTTTTCCCTTCTTCCTTTCTAGGCTTTTTGGCTGGTCCAATAATTAAACTGACATGAAACAGATTAAAAGGACAAAAACAAATTTAAATTTCATACATACAGAAGATGCATAAAAATGAGACTCAAAGAATGGACCAAAGCAGGAAGCTTTTATATGTTTTTAGACAAAGAAATGATAAACTTGTGAAGAATTGACAAGACAAAGTAGTGTGGCCTTGTGATAGTAGGTTGACGAAGTAACAAGATCTGCTTAGGGATGAGAAGGCCCTAAATTCCCTGTCTCTGGTGTTAAGGATGCCCTCTTCCTTTCTGGTATTGGTAGAGGGGGTTGTGGGTACCTTTCACATGGAAGATTTATATCCTGCTTTCAGGGAGACAAAGGTGGCTCAGAGTGTCCTTGCACTGGCTGTTTCTCAAGTACCTTTAATTCAAACCAATCAATATGCCAAAGTGGCATATTTTGGGGTGCTCCCCTTCAGAGTGTTCTGCATCTGTAAAAAGGAAAGAGGGTTATCTCTGTATATTGTTATGGAGTGATCACTAGGCTATATTATTGGAAAAAAGCCAGGTACAGAGTAGGGTGTCAAGTATGCTAGCTTATATCTAAAGAGATGTATCTGCTTATATTTTTAAAAAATGGAAGGATAAGCCAAATATTAGACTACCTATGAGATGAGAGAACAGGTTGAAAAGGATAAGAATGTGTGCCAGACATCTCTGAGTGAGTGGATTTGATTGTGAAACCATGAGATTGTTATGCAAAACTATAAAACTAAATTAAATTGAAATTTAAAGAGCTATTTTAGAATTTAAAGCAAAAAACCAAATACACTTAAATAAATGTGTATTGAGTTAATGGCTTAACCACACAGAGAAGAGTTATTTCAAGTGATTTAAAATACAGTAATTTGACCATATGTCCCTAGTGGGATATATCATAAGGCAAAAAGAACTGGAAAAATAAACCAATTCTGTAATCACATTGTTGGTAATAAACTGGTACATAATTAAGTTAATATTGTTTAAGAATTAAGATTTTTAGTGTGAGAGAAAAGAGATTGAAATAGAAATCAGAGGTTAAGAAATAGCCCTATACTCTTAAACTTGAATTGGAAATATCATTATGCACTCATGATATATTATCTCCATAAAATAAAAAGGATTTCCTTACTCTGCCCACTGAAAAAGCATAGAAACAATGACAAACCTATTAGCAGTGCACATGCTAGCACAGAGACTGCTGTTGACCTGAAACAAAAACACTGCCAAATATTTCTCCAGCAAAGATGGGTTTATTCAGGATTAGCAGAGAATTGCAATTTGGGTTCTGCAACCATGCCAAACTACATGCAAGTCCCGGCATGGCAAAGGAAGGAGGACACTTTTATAGAGAGGAAAAGGACTTGTCAAAGCACCTGGCCAGTAAGATGGGTTCCTCACAGTTCTAGAGGAGTTCCCCAGGGTAGGGATAACCTTTTCTAAAGAGACTTTAGCCACAGAAGAGGCCTTCTGTCTTCAAGGAAAGGCTTCAGTCCAGTGTGAAAACATACAGACCATAAATAAAACAAAGAGCTCATGGCTTTTCATTGGCTGAGTCCCTGGCAGGAAAGGAGTCTTTCTTCTTCCTGTTAGGTTCTATCACCAGAGGGTGTGAGAGCTCCCCCTTCTGGTCTCCCAACTCTATTTAATTGAGGTTTCTGTGTATTAATATTTTACATTTTCCCCTTTTGATCAGGATTTTTCTCTGAAAGCATTGCTATCAAGAGTAAGGGTTTCTAGTGTCAATGGCTTTTTGTCCCTCAATGTCAAGAAGGACCATTCCTGGGTATAGTGTCTCACATCAGAGGGAAAGTGCACAGATTGGAATCCTATTAAGGTCACATTTGAGTAACAAGGAGGAGGAAGGAGGACTCTCAGGCACTTTTTATCTAAAGTCCTGTTATCAAAATCATAGACATCAGAGATCTCCTGAGGCATTATGCCATCATCAAAGGCTTGGTGACAAACTTCCAACAGGCCTGGTCCAGATATCTTGGGAAAGCTGTCTTATCAGATGTCATCTGCTTCAATTCTGGAAAATCTTTACTTTCAGGTCACCAGATGATGTGCAGTTTCAGTTAAGGTTCGATGCTTTCTTTAGGTGTGTCTCATGAATCCAATAGTCTATTCCTTGGAGTCTGGAAGCACAAGGGTTGTCTGGAGTACTTGATAGAGTACTTTCCAGCAAGGTTGAAGAGAGTTCTTCTGGATGTATCTTTTCTGATAGATGAAATCTCCAAGTTGCAAGTTGTGATGCTTAAGGTCTTTGTCCCCCAAGGGTGCACTGTGAAAAGACTGATCCACCAAAACATGGTTATTTTTGATAGAAGCAATTAGGCCTTTGCAATATTGGAGTATCTCTCCCTTTATCAGCTGTAGGTTAAAGAAGCAGGAGCCAAGTTCATTGGGTATACTGTGACTAGCTCAAAGGATGAGAGTTTATGAATTCCAAAAGCAGTGGATGTGAGGTTTAGAAGGATCACAGCAAGGCAAGGGGGTTATCCTCATGCCACAGGGTCCAGCTGCTGGCTATAATACCCTATGGATCAATGGTGGATCCATGTTTTGGGGTGAGTACCCCAAGGGCATTCCTGTCCTTTTCATATACAACAAGGAAAAATGGAATTTGATAATTGGGAAGATCAAGGGCAGGTGGGTTCAGCAAACTCTTCTCTAAGACCTTGAGGCTATTTCATCCAATTCTTCCCATAAAATTAGGTTGTGTTGTTATTGTTGTGTAAAACATACAGAAGTTTGGCCATAAGGGGGAAAAATTGGAAGCCAGTTTTAGCCATTAAGGTCTAGCCCAAGGAAACCTGTCACAATTTCAGCAATTACAAACTAGACCAAGAAAATCTCATAGTTGGCACTTAGTTTGGGTTTTGGGAAACTAAGACACCATGAATTCTATCTGGATCTAAGTGTATCCCTTGTTCTGATATCTAATGCCCTAAATATCAAACCTGGTTTGGGGCAAACTGCCATTTTTCTTTGGTGATATTATGTCCCTTTAAGGCTAAAAGTTTAGCAAGTGGATGCTGTCTTCCTGTAAGGAGGCTTGAGAAGGAGAGCAAAGAAGTGAATCATCCACTTGTTGCAACAAAGCAGTTATCTCTAGGGATCAACCTTCAGAATTTGCCCAAGAATAGGGGCTCCGTATAACCCTGAGGCATTACAGTCCAGGTGAATTGGCTTTCTTGCCAAGTGAAGGCAAAAAGGTATTGGCTAGCTTCACCAACTGAAATACTAAAGAATGCGTTACATAAATCAGTTACAGTAAAGAATTTACTACCTAATAACTATGAGGGCTAGGAACAACAGAGATAACAATGTTGTTTGTTGCTGGGAGGTCCTGGACAAACCTCCACCCTTGACCTTTAGATTTTCTCACAGGTGAAATGGGAGTGTCTGCCTAGTACAAGGGATAATGAGGCCTTGAGCCTTGTAATCTTCTATTATGGGCTTTACACCTTGAATGGCTTCCTTACGCTTAGGTTATCAATTAATTCTGGGAAGAGATTTTGAGGGGTCTCTCTGAATTTTAATGGGAAATGTGCTATGAATTTTGCCAACATCATTTGGAGATTTTGCTCATAAGGAAAGTGGTAGCTGATTCAATAGGGACAAATGATCAGCGTTTCCAGAATCTGCTCTAGTACGGTCAGAGATGGAATAAAAGATATCAAAGGGTCATTTAATTCACTTGGTGGATTGCTTTGATGACTACTGTCAATTTCTATATTTTCCCCTTCGGGGAGAAAAAATACTGGCATGATAATTCTCTAAGAAGTCTTAGCCTAATAAGTGGATATGGGCAGAGGAGCCAAGGAGAAAAGGGTGAGTATCTCTCAAAAGTCCTAAACAAAAGGGAATAGGTTCAGAGACAAGAACCTCTTGAGGCTCATTAAAGATCTGCACTATTTGGACTGTTTTAGTACTTTGAGGCAGGGCTGTTTTGTAGTAGCGGAATTGAGCAATGAGTGTAGCTCCCTTGTCAGTTAGGACTAGAAGAGATATCCCCCCAATCTGGAGAAATGTTCCTTCAAGCCAGTTAAGAAGGAGGATTGGGAAAACCACCTATAGTTCCTTGGAGTCCTGTCACTGAGAATTGGGAGGATGTTGGAAGACAAGTGCTTAATTTTGTAACAATCTAGAAACTAGGCAGGTTTTGATTATATTTAGGATCATTCATTTGCTGGAGTTAGAGATTAAGCATTTTGACTGTGTTCCTTTAAGGTAACATCTAGAGAATGAGAGAGATGTTTTGCCAGATTTACTAAACCTGGAGTGAACAAAGTTTTCCATTCCAACCTGGTCATTTTTACTAGAAGGAAAAGGTTCCAGTTCCACCCATTAATAAACATAAGAGTTGGGGGAGAGGAACCAAGATGGCGGAGGAGAAAGACATGCTCTCACTCCCTCTTGTGAGAACACCAGAATCACAACTAGCTGCTGGACAATCATCGACAGGAAGACACTGGAACTCACCAAAAAAGATACCCCACATCCAAAGACAAAGGAGAAGCCACAATGAGACGGTAGGAGGGGCACAATCACAGTAAAATCAAATCCCATAACTGCTGGGTGGGTGACTCACAGACTGGAGAACACTTATACCACAGAAGTCCACCCACTAGAGTAAAGGTTCTGAGCCCCACGTCAGGCTTCCCAAGCTGAGGGTCCGGCAGTGGGAGGAGGAATTCCTAGAGAATCAGACTTTGAAGCCTAGTGGGAATTGATTGTAGGACTTTGACAGGACTGGGGGAAATAGAGACTCCACTCTTGGAGGGCACACACAAAGTAGTGTGCGCATCGGGACCCAGGGGAAGGAGTAGTGACCCCAGGGGAGACTGAACCAGACCTACCTGCTAGTGTTGGAGGGTCTCCTGCAGAGGCGGGGGGTGGCTGTGGCTCACTGTGGGGACAAGGACACTGGCAGCAGAAGTTCTGGGAAGTACTCCTTGGTGTGAGTCCCCCCAGAGTCTGCCATTGGCCCCAGCAAAAGCCCAGGTAGTCTCCAGTGTAGGATTGCCTCAGGCCAAACAACCAACAGGGAGGGAACCCAGCCCCACCCATCAGTAGTCAAGTAGATTAAAGTTTTACTGAGCTCTGCCCACCAGAGCAACAGTCAGCTCTACCCACCACCAGTCCCTCCCATCAGGAAGTGTGCACAGCCTTTTAGATAGCCTCATCCAACAGAGGGCAGACAGCAGAAGCAAGAAGAACTACAAACCTGCAGCTTGTGGAACAAAAACCACATTCACAACAAGACAGACAACATGAAAAGGTAGAGGGCTATGTACCAGATGAAGGAACAAGATAAAACCCCAGAAAAACAACTAAATGAAGTGGAGATAAGCAACCTTCCAGAAAAAGAATTCAGAATAATGATAGTGAAGATGATCCAGGACCTCAGAAAAGAATGGAGGCAAAGATCAAGAAGATACAAGAAATGTTTAACAAAGACCTAGAAGAATTAAAGAACAAACAAACAGAGATGAACAATACAATAAATGAAATGAAAACTACACTAGAAGGAATCAACAGCAGAATAACAGAGGCAGAAGAACGGATAAGTTATCTGGAAGACAGAATGGTGGAATTCACTGCTGCAGAACAGAATAAAGAAAAAAGAATGAAAAGAAATGAAGACAGCCTAAGAGACCTCTAGGACAACATTAAATGCAACAACATTCGCATTATAGGGGTCCCAGAAGGAGAAGAGAGAGAGAAAGGACCAGAGAAAATATTTGAAGAGATTATAGTCGAAAACTTCCCTAACATGGGAAAGGAAATAGCCACCCAAGTCCAGGAAGCACAGTGAGTCCCATACAGGATAAACCCAAGGAAACACACCGAGACACATAGTAATCAAATTGGCAAAAATTAAAGACAAAGAAAAATTATTGAAAGCAGCAAGGGAAAAACGACAAATAACATACAAGGGAACTCCCATAAGGTTTTTTTTTGTTTTTTTTTAATAAGTAGCTTTTTTGAAAAAAAATTATTTATTTATTTATTTATTTTTGGCTGTGTTGGGTCTTTGTTGTTGCGTGTGGGCTTTATCTAGTTGCGGCGAGTGGGAGCCACTCTTCATTGTGGTGCGAGGGCTTCTCACTGTGGTGGCTTCCCCTGTTGCAGAGCACAGGCTTTAGGCACGCGGGCTTCAGTAGTTGTGGCACATGGGCTCAGTAGTTGTGGCTCACGGGCTCTAGAGCGCAGGCTCAGCAGTTGTGGCACATGGGCTTAGTTGCTCCACAGCATGTGGGATCTTCCCAGGCCAGGGCTCCAACCCATGTCCCATGCATTGGCAGGCGGATTCTTAACCACCAGGGAAGCCCCTCCCATAAGGTTAACAGCTGATTTCTCAGCAGAAACTCTACAAGCCAGAAGGGAGTGGCATGATATACTTAAAGTGATGAAAGGGAAGAACCTACCACCAAGATTACCCTACCCGGCAACGATCTCATTCAGATTCCTTGGAGAAATCAAAAGCTTTACAGACAAGCAAAACCTAAGAGAATTCGGCACCACTAAACCAGCTCTACAACAAATGCTAAAGGAACTTCTCTAAGTGGGAAACACAAGAGAAGAAAAGGATCTACAAAAACAAACCCAAAACAATTAAGAAAATGGTCACAGGAACATACATATCGATAATTACCTTGAACGTGAATGGATTAAATGCTCCAAACAAAAGACACAGGCTTGCTGAATGGATACAAAAACAAGACCCATATATATGCTGTCTACAAGAGACCCACTTCAGACTTAGGGACACATACAGACTGAAAGTGAGGGGATGGAAAAAGATATTCCATGCAAATGGAAATCAAAAGAAAGCTGGAGTAGCTGGTATTTTATTGTGTATATGCAATATAATTAATTTAGCTAGTTTCCCATTGAAAAAAAAAACAAGAAAAAAACCCCCATAAGAGTTAAAAACCATACAGATGGATGGAACCATAAAAGACCCAGAATTGCTAAAGCAATCCTGAGGAAAAAGAACAAAGCTGAAGGCATAACCCTCCCAGACTTCAGAGAATACTACAAACCTGCAATAATCAAAACAGCATGCTATTGGCACAAAACCAGACATATAGATCAATGGATCAGAATAAAGAGCCCAGAAATAAACCTACACACCTACAGTCAATCTTTGACAAAGGAGGCAACTGAGAAAAGACAGTCTCTGCAGCAAGTGGTGTTGGGAAAACTGGACAACTGCATGTAAATCAATGAAGTTAGAACACTCCCTCACACCATACACAAAAATAAACTCAAAATGACTTAAAGACTTAAATATAAGACATGACATCATAAAAATACTGGAAGAGAACACAGGCAAAACATTCTCTGAAATGGGGACTTCCCTGGTGGTCCAGTGGTAAAGAGTCCACCTTGGAGGCAGGAATGTACAGTGGAGAAAGGACAGCCTCTTCAATAAGTGGTGCTGGGAAAACTGGACAGGGACATGTAAAAGTATGAGATTAGATCATTCCCTAACACCATACACAAAAATAGGCTCAAAATGGATTAAAGACCTAAATGTAAGGCCAGAAACTATCAAACTCTTAGAGGAAAACATAGGCAGAACGCTCTATGATATAAATCATAGCAAGATCCTTTTGGACCCACCTCCTAGAGAAATGGAAATAAAAACAAAGATAAACAAATGGGACCTAATGAAACTTCAAAGCTTTTGCACAGCAAAGGAAACCATAAACAAGACCAAAAGACAACCCTCAGAATGGGAGAAAATATTTGCAAATGAAGCAACTGACAAAGGATTAATCTCCAAAATTTATAAACAGCTCATGCAGCTCAATAGCAAAAAAACAAACAACCCAATCCAAAAATGGGCAGAAGACTTAAATAGGCATTTCTCCAAAGAAGATATACAGACTGCCAACAAACACATGAAAGGATGCTCAACATCATTAATCATTAGAGAAATGCAAATCAAAACTACAATGAGATATCATCTCACACCAGTCAGAATGGCCATCACCAAGAAATCTAGAAACAATAAATGCTGGAGAGGGTGTGGAGAAAAGGGAACCCTCTTGCACTGCTGGTGGGAATGTGAATTGGTACAGCCACTATGGAGAACAGTATGGAGGTTCCTTAAAAAAGTACAAATAGAACTACCATATGATCCAGCAATCCCACTACTAGGCATATACCCTGAGAAAACCATAATTCAAAAAGAGACATGTACCAAAATGTTCATTGCAGCTCTATTCACAATAGCCCGGAGATGGAAACAACCTAAGTGTCCATCATCGGATGAATGGATAAAGAAGATGTGGCACCTATATACAATGGAATATTACTCAGCCATAAAAAGAAACGAAACTGAGCTATTTGTAATGAGGTGGATAGACCTAGAGTCTGTCATACAGAGTGAAGTAAGTCAGAAAGAGAAAGACAAATACTGTATGCTAACACATATATATGGAATTTTTAAAAAAATGTCATGAAGAACCTAGGGGTAAAACGGGAATAAAGACACAGACCTACTTGAGAATGGACTTGAGGATATGGGGAGGGGGAAGGGTAAGCTGTGACAAAGCGAAAGAGAGGCATGGACATATATACACTACCAAACATAAGGTAGATAGATAGTGGGAAGCAGCTGCAGAGCACAGGGAGATCAGCTCGGTGCTTTGTGACCTCCTGGAGGGGTGGGATGGGGAGGGTGGGAGGGAGGGAGATGCATGAGGGAAGGGATGTGGGAACAGATGTATATGTATGACTGATTCACTTTGTTATAAAGCAGAAACTAATCAAAAATAAAATAAAATAAAATAAAATAAAAGAATCCACCTTACAATGCAGGGGACGCGGGTTTGATCCCTGGTCAGGGAACTAAGATCCCACATGCCGCGGGGCAACTAAGCCCGTGTGCCACAACTGCTGAGTTTGCACGCCTCAACTAGAGCCTGCATGCCACAAACTACACGCTCTGGAATCTGAGCACCACAACTATAGAGGCCATGTGGCCTGGAGCCTGTGCACCACAACTAGAGAGAGAAAACCCACATGCTGCAACTAGAGAGAAGTCTGCACACCACAACGAAGAGCCTGCGTGCCTCAACAAAGATCCCCCATGTGCCACAACTAAGAGCCGATGCAGCCCAAATTAAAAATAAAATAGATAAATAAATAAATCTTAAAAAAAACCAAAAACATTTCTCTGAAGTAAATTGTACCAGTGTTTTCTTAAGTCAGTCTCCCAAGGCAATAGAAATAAAGGGAAAATAAACAAATGGGATCTAATCAAACTTGTAAGTTTTTGCATAGCAAAGGAAACTATAAACAAAACGAAAAGACAACCCATGGAGTGGGAGAAAATATTTGCAAACGATGCAACCAATAAGAGCTTGACTTCCAAAATATATAAACAGCTCATGCAACTCAATAACAAAAAAACCAAACAACCCAATCAAAAAATGGGCAGAAGACCTAAATAGACATTTCTCCAAAGGAGACATACAGTTGACCAATAGACACATGAAAAGATGCTCAACATTGCTAATTATCAGAGAAATACAAATCAAAACTACCATGAGGCATCACCTCACATGGGTCAGACTGGCTATCTTTAAAAAGTCTACAAATAATAAATGCTGGAGAGGGTGTGGAGTAAAGGGGATCCTCCTACACTGTTGGTGGGAATGTAAATTGGTACAGCCACTATGGAAAACAGCATGAAAGTTCCTTAAAAAACTAAAAATAGAGTTACCATATTATCCAGCAATCCCACTCTTGGGCATATATCTGGAAAAGACAAAAATTCTAATTTGGAAAGATTCATGCACCCCAATGTTCATAGCAGCACTATTTATAATAGCCAAGATGTGGAAGCGACTGAAATGTCCATTGACAGGTGAATGGATAAAGCAGATGTGGTATATATATACAAAGGAATACTACTCAGCCATAAAAAAGAATAAAATAATGCCATTTGCAGCAACATGAATAGACCTAGAGGTTATCATACTAAGTGAAGCAAGTCAGAAAAAGGAAGACAAATTTCATATGATATCACGTATATGTGGAATCTAATAAATGATACAAATGAACTTATGAAACAGAAATAGACTCACAGACATAGAAAACAAACTTATGGTTATCAAAGCAGAAAGGGGGTGCATGAGGGATAAATTAGGAGTAAAAAAATTAAAAAACTACTCAGGTGGAATCAACGTTTGAAGGAAGACCAGAATTTTACTTAAAAACATTCTGAAGTCAATTGTAATATTCATGAGCAGGTTCATTAGATTTTTGTGTGCAAGTCTGAATTTTGTTCCAATCAAATTTCCCATTTTGGAAAAGCCCTAGGAATTGCTCGATGAAGTCATCTAGCAATTGCCTGAGCCTAATCATAAAATAAGTTAGCACACTGGTTTCATTCTAGAGCTCTTTCAGGACTTTCCCAATTAGCAGTTTTCATTCAATGCTGGGCCTGGCCTTTACCAACAAGCGTATACCAACTAGCTGATATTAATCAGAGAAACCAGATTGATACACTTGAATGGCTATATTAAATTCCTCAGCGAATCTGTGAAGACCTTCAGTTACTTTGGAAAAATCTTTGGCTATGGCTCGCAGTTCAGCTTTAGTCCAGAGAATATCAAGAAATTAAGCTTTTAGTCTCGATCCTCAGAATGCTAAATTTTAAAGCAACAGGTGCTGACAAGTGCAGAGAAAAAGGGAGTAGGGAGAGTTTCAGAGAAAGGGGGAAGTTTGGTGAGAGAATTTGTATGGGGATGGTGGTAAAAAAAGAGGAAGACAGTGCTGTGGGAGACAAGATGGGGCCAGAGGCAGAGCCTGAGACAAAGAAGCCAAGGAAGAAGAGCCTGAGGCTTCAGGAGCCATTTTACATTTCTTTAATCATTTGTTTGCCTCAGTTAATCTTAAAGTCTTATTTTGCAGAGGCAATTTTAGACGCCTGATAATTTCAGAAAGCCTCAAAATACCCATAGAAATAAGCATTCCACTCAATTCTGGAAATTTTTGAGCTATTGTAGTCCAATTCTGTTTTAAGAAAGTTAAGTTTGGGGATTTCAAAAGTTCCCCATAATGACCATTGATATTCTCAATTGCCTTTGGTCAGGTCAGTCTATTTAATTAGAAGTGCACAAGGGGAAGGACCTTGGTGTTTTTTTTTAACATCTTTATTGGAGTATAATTGCTTTACAATGGTGTGTTAGTTTCTGCCTTATAGCAAAGTGAATCAGCTATACATATATATATATCCCCACTCCTCCCTCACCCTCCCTTTCCCACCCCTCTAGGTGGACACAAAGCTGATCTCCCTGTGCTATGAGGCTGCTTCCCACTAGCTATCTATTTTACATTTGGTAGTGTATGTATGTCCATGCCACTCTCTCACTTTGTCCCAGCTTACCCTTCCCCCTCCCCGTAGGACCTTGGTTTTAAACATAAAATTGGCTGAAGTCCCTGTAGAGGGTGTGCCCTCAAAATACTTAGATAACTGGGATCTCATTTTCTAGATGTTTTTCCTCTAGAGTAAAGAACAATTTTCAAACAGTTTAAACAGCTTACAGCACAATAGGTTCAATTCAAACAGCTTGCAAGCTCATCCCAGCCAGTCTTAAGAAGACAGCTTGGTCCCTGAGGAGCCAGGACAAAGGCCCTTCCACCCTCCCTTCCCTCCCTCCCTCCCTCCTTCCTTCCTTCTTTCCTCCCTCTCTCCCTCCCTTCTTTCACCATTCTCCAGAAAACAGCCCTTCCAAAGGAATGGGCTGAAGGCTAAACCAGCAGTTTCATTTGAAGCAGCCCCTTCCCAAAGAAATTGGGCCAAAGTCATTTTCAGCTAACTTCAGTTGAAACTGGCTCACTCACCACCAGACAACCGGTTAACGGCCAGCTTGACTAAAACCTAATTTTCAGGACTCTCAAGCCATGCCGTAATCTATTGCAGACAATACAACAAAATTACAACTCCTTTAGAATAAGGTCCATATTACTCTCTCTGGTACCAGCAACCTACACCAGGAATGTGGGCTGCTGTCCTCAAGGCCACTGACAAGGTGGAGATAATCACAGAGCTTTCTTGCCAAAATTCAGCAGTCTTTTCTTAAGTGTTCCCCTGTTGTTGTGAGTTTTTTATTAGATTCTAGAGTTCCAAAAAAAGCTGATTCTGACGGTTTCATCAGGTTATTCTATTTTGTTGCTTTTGTGGAGGGAGAGTTTTCAAGTTCCCTATTCAGCCATTTTCGCTGACGTCATTCCATACCATCTACTTTCGTGCTTCTCAGCCTTGCCTAAAAACATTTTCTCAGCCTGAAAAGCAGAGAAAGAAGAAAATTTTGCCACCATTGCAGCTATCAAAAGAATGTACTGTTGATTTGAAGGCAGGCTAAAAAGCAGTTGCAAAAGTTTTTTAATAAGGACACCATTAGCAAAATAACTTTTATCTGCCTTAAAGGCAATATTCATCACATTACCTGCCTTGCATTTGTCAAACCCTCAATAATAGAGGCAGAGTTTGAGAGCATAGGCTTTGGAAGAAGACCTCAGTTTGAATTCCAGATCTTCTGCCACTTGATAGTTGTTTGGCCTTGGGTAACTCTTAAAATTCTCTAGGACTGTTTCCTTATTTGTAAAATAGGGATAATATACACTTCTAGAATCATGGTAAAGACTTAATGAGATATTTTATGTAAAATGCTTGGCACTCAGTTTTAACTAGTTGTTAAATTTTGTTTCTTTCATTTGGGATTAACACATTACACTACATTGTTGGATTTTTTTCTGGTTGTTTTGCTTAAAAAAAAAAAAAAAGCCACCGGCTTCCTACGTAAGAAGAGCTGAGGTATTGCCATACGCTTTTCAGGAGACTTACCTTAAGCTGACTTTTTATAACAAGCACACCGATTTTCCTTAGACTGTATGTTTATTTGGGGTGGCTGTCGGCGAAATTGTTAGGGATGGGGAGAGGGTGCTTAAAATCTTACCAAAGCCCCTCTTTTAGCCTAGTGACTAAACTGCCAACACGTAAAAAACAAAAAACAAACCTAAATGTCTAGACCAGGGAGAGAAAGTGCCAAATCTAACAATTTTTTTTTTCAAACTAGCTTCCCTTGGTGTCCACTGGGTGCAAGCACGTGATGAGAGTACAGAGCACCAGCGAGAACAGCCTGAGATGACAGACAGATAATGGGAGGTCAGCCCTAGATGGAAATGTCACATCAGCCCTTTCTCAGGTGGCCTCCGGGGTGGTCAGGACTGCAGGAGATCGCATCTCTCCTCTTAGATGCCTTAAGGGCAGGCAGGCAACCGACTTTAGCGCAAAGGTCTGGCTGCAGATAAAACGCGATTTGCCCACCTGCGCCGCCCTTCCTTCCGAAGCCGGAGGGCTGGGCTCTGCGGCGGGAGGTGTGTTGGCTGTCGCATAGCCCTCTGGGAGTTGTAGTCCGCGGCGGTGGGAGGTTTGACTGCGGCGGCCGGCTTAGCGCTCTCAGAACTCCATCCCCCGCTGGCCCCCGCGGCCTAGGCCGTTGCCTTTTCCTGTTCAGGGGACGAGAACCCTTGCTGCAGCAAGTTGAGAAGTTTGGGGGAGGGGTGTCCTCCTTCCCGCCGAGCTCTCTGAGATTAAGGGCTCGGCCTGCTCTGGTAGAGCACGTTCCGTTCCGGGTCTTGCAAACTCATCTCCCGGGAGGGGGCGGAGGGAAAGGGGGGACGCGGCTGTTAAGGCTGAGCTTGCGACGGAGTCGGCTGTTACCCGGGGAAGTTCTTCAGGGAAACGCCTCGGAACAGTGGCTTCTTGCGGGAGCGGTGAGGCCAAAGCCGGGGCCCGCGGAGACCGGTCCGGAGAGGCGGCGCGCGTTCCTCCAGGGCTCGGGTGAGAGCAAGTCGGGGCCTCCGTCGGGGGCTGAGAAAGAACTCGAGGGGCTGTGGGAGTCGGTGTTTGCCGGACCTTAGGGAAAAGGCAGGGTTACCTTGGGTGAACACCCGAGTGAGAGGAGGAGGGAGGAGGAGAATTGGGGGAATTGGGGGAATGGGAGCGCCCTTCTCTATCCCGAGTAGGAGAGAGCTAGAGAGGGGAGGTGGGGAGGAAGCTCCTTTGGTGCCTTGAGCTAGGACCGCAGATGGTGTGAGGGCTGAGACAGGTAAGTCCTCGTCACGCTTTTCCCCGGCTCGATTGTGAGAGACAGTGCTCATAGTAGGTGGCTTGACATCTTCCTGTCTTAGAATAATAGAGCTGGAACGGGCTTTTGAGAGCAGCTAGTCAAGCGCATTCTCTCATTTTCCAGCTGAGGAAACTTAAGTCCACCGAGTTGAAGAAACTGGCTCGCTCACCACCAGACAACCGGTTAATGGCCAGCTTGACTAAAACCTAATTTTCAGGACTCTCAAGCCATGCCGTAATCTATTGCTGAGATCAGTAGATTAACAAACTTTAGAACCTGTTCCCTCTCCTTTTATCTTTTTACTGCTTGTCATATGCAGGGTAACAGGCAGCCCCTGAAGGGAAAGGCTTTACACTTTGCAGTAGGTCAAAGAAACCCTTGTTTTAACTTGAACAAAAATCTCCTTACCTCACAAACAACTACAAACTTCATATTAAGAATAAAGGTTGGTAGCAAGCTAAGATGTCACCTGTAGTTTCTTTGCCTCGAAGAAAATAAAGTTCACCTTTCCTTTCCCACTGTATGCCCACTAGAGCTCTGAAAACATTTAGCCTTAGATTTCTTCTATCTTAAATGCTGCATATCTCAGTTACATACATAAAAATAATGCTGTTTATTGCGATTTTTATAATACCCTAAATAGTTACAATAAAGGGTCAACAGCATAGGAGGATGGGAATACCTGAATTACAAATTAAAATAATGATTTATAGTATTTTTTTAAGAGATACGAGCATAAAAGTACAGACCAGAAAATTAAGAAGATGAAAATTTCTAGCAAGCCAGCATTTTATAATACACTTAAATTTCAGAACTTGCCAGTATTCTTTCGTTCCTACTGCCTAAACCTAAATAGAGCATTTAGTGTTCCCGGTGTGAGAGGAGAGGTTCTTTGGTGCCATTGCATTGTTCTGACTGCTAATGTCTTTATTAAAGCACATTGTCTTCCAGCACTGTCAAGTTTAACACCTTTTGAAGGATTTATTGATCAGATTGGAAGCGCGTTCCAACTGTCACATCAGAATTTAAATATTCCGGCTCCTATTGGCTCACCATTAAGCAGTTCATAAGGGAGAGGTTTAGATAAAGTTTGTTACTGGACTTTACAGAAGTTACAGACTTACATAGAATAACATACATGGACATAACTGCTTTCACCAGGCTGCCTTTTTAATGATATGGTTCCAGTTGCTTTTATATTGGCATACGACAGAGGTGGGTAAACTATGACCACATTTGGCCACTGCCAAATGTATTTACTTTTTATATGGTTTTACTGGAACACAACCATGCTTACTCATTTATATATTGTCTTTTGTGCTACAGGCAGAGTTGAGTAGTTGCAGAGACCATATGGCCGGCAAAGCCTAAAATATTTACTATCTGGCCCTTTACAGAAAAAAAATTATCAACCCCTGGCCTGGTGAACTGAATGTAAATATAGTATCTAAAACTCTACCATTTGCAGAAGTATTAGTTAATAGTAATTTTCACTCATAAATACTTGTATGGTGGGTTCATAATCCATTTCATTGGGCAAAAGCTAGTACCTCCTATTGCAGATTGTTGCTAGCATCTAGGCATAGGTACTATAGATTTGCTTTTGCAAAGAATTGTCAAAGAAAGTTTCTGAACCTAGTGTGGAAAGGGCTGACATTCTTTGAGATATACTGATGCTCACAGTTAATAACTTTTAAAAATAACATTTAGGAGCTTCCTTTGGTTGTTCTCTATGTTCTTTTCATGGAGATAAGTGCTTCAGCATAGGCACCAGCAAGCAAGTTAATAAGCTGTTTTCATATTGAGACCCCAGACTAAAACCAATCTTAAAATAAATGATAAGGGTCTTATTATTATTATTTTTTTTTCTGCAGTACGCGGGTCTCTCACTGTTGTGGCCTCTCCTGTTGCGGAGCACAGGCTCCGGACGCGCAGGCTCAGCCGCCATGGCTCACGGGCCTAGCGGCTCCGCGGCATGTGGGATCTTCCCTGACCGGGGCATGAACCCGTGTCCCCTGCATCGGCAGGTGGACTCTCAACCACCGTGCTACCAGGGAAGCCCAAGGGTCTTATTATTAAATGACTTATCTTTGACATTAATAATCTTGCATCTGGGACTTTAATGTCTTGAAGATCAGAGGATTGAATGAAATAAAAGTGAATATATCTGTTTATGTCATTCTTTTGTATTTAACTCCCTATATTATAGTGTTAGTCTGTGGCAAATTAGTGCTTAGGAATATTTAAAATTTTACTTAATCATTGATAGCACTATTCTGTGTTACCATCTAAGTAATATTAGCTATGAAACTCCAATTCACCTCTCAACCTAATTCATCAAACTTCAGTTTATAGTTCTCCTCAAGACTTCAAAAAGGTATTAAATTTCCTTTGAAACAGCATTCTGGGGGAATTTGAAGTTCAGGTTAATTGACTAATTGAGGCAACTGAAAATGATCAGTTTCCTTACAGTTCTTCATATTTACTTGAATGTTAATAAATCTTTGAAAGGCACTAGGAACTTTGGACTCATTCATGATTTACTTTGATTCATTGAAATATCAGTTTTCTGCTTGTTTGGAATAAAAAGCTAATTTGACAATGCCACAAAATTTCAGATTTGCTCAGGACAAATACATGTATGTGATTAAACTGGGAACTTTATGTCAATTCCTGAATGTCCTTCATATTTTCCCTAACCTTGATTATCACTTTTTGTTAAGGCTGACTGAAATCTAAGAACCTTTCTAGATTTTCCTCTTTTCTGGTTTCCTAACATTCAATATTCAATGAAAGTATCATCTCCAGGACATAAAAGAATCCTGTTTCTAAACTCAACCACATTCTCAGTTTAGTTTAGGAACCGATACAGTGGAGAGTATTGGTTAACAAAGTAAGTCAGAAGTGTAGCCGTTTTTTTCTGCCATTGTTTGAGCAGGTATCTTTTTTCCTACTCTGACTTGGCTATTGACCTTTCCTGTGTTTCACTGCTGCTGGAAGGATTATTGCTGTCCAAGGAAATATCTAGCCTTGAGACAAAGAAGTTTGCATCAAGAGAAACAAATTCATCTAAGCTAGTTTGCTTCAAGAAAACTGTGTTGTTTTAAATTTGTAATCCAGATACTTGGGCACACATCTTCACTCTTCTAGTCCTAAACTTTGTTTTAAAAAGTTTAAGGCCATTTGTCATTCTAGGTATTATTGCTTTTTTGTTTCCGAATCTGAACAAGACCTGATTTTCAGAGGCTTCTTTTGTCTTCCAAATAGCCTGCCTCCTTCTTTAAAGCAGACATCCCGCTATAGTGGGAAATAGCATTTGGGGTCAAAGCGGCCTGGTTTCATTCCAAATTGTGGCTTTATTAGTTACGTGATTTAGGACAAGTTACTTCTGAGCTTCATGGTTTTTTATTTATTTATTTATTTTGTATCAGTAATTTGAAGGTAATACCTATTTCTCAAATCCTAAAGTATTAGTTGCAATTAAACAACATGTAAACATTAGGCCAGTAGTAGGCATTCAATAAATAAATGTTAGTTCCATCTCCCACTACCTTTCTACTGACTTGTCTTTTTCTCTGAGTTTTTCTCCAAAGTGACACTGTTTTGTTCTTCAGAAATGAATTCTTTCCCTTTAGGTCTATTCTGTTTGTGACAGTTCAGTAATTCGATGAAACTCAATTTCTTTATCTTTCTTACCTCACTGTGTTTACTCACTTTATGCTAAAGAGGTACATATGTCAGCTGATTTTATTCAGGCCACTAAATTAAGCCAAAATATAATTTTGCTAGTTACTTTTAAAGAACTAAATTCATAATAAAAATGATAGCTATGTTTATTGAGTACTCACTGTGGGCCAGTCACATTATTATGTGCATTATCTCATTTAAATCTCAAACCAAATTCCCTTAGGGAATTTAAGTAAGTTGCCCAAAATCACACAGTAAATCCAGGATTCAAATCCAAGCAGTCTTATATGAGCTATCAACCACCACATTCTACTTAATAGAATCAGAATAGGCCATATCCCAATTTAACCATTGTGTATAATTCAAACAAATGAATACCTTCTGAAGGTGGTTTCATCAGTTTTTGTAGATTTAAGAGCAATAAGGTTCTGCCTGCTTACCAATATTAAAAATTTTCTCTAGCATTTCTTAACAATTCTGTTTATGACTTTTTCCTCCCACAGTATAACAGTTTCATTAAGCTCATTTCATTAAACTTAGTTTAAGTTCACAAATAAAAGTAGCAAACTCCCATATAAAGTTCAGTAGTGCTTGGAATAGTTCCAAATGCTTACACATTAATTTATAGATTATTTTATGTGCTTTAGATTTTCTTTTATAAATTTCCCCCAAGTTCTCTAAGTTATTCTTTTTGATGAAAGGGTACTGGCTTCCTGACAGTCAACTTTTCAATTTCTAAAATATTTAATTTTTTAAATTGAGGTGATACTTTTAAAACTCTCTAAAGTTAATAACTTCTCTATTATATGTTTATTTTCCAAGCTTTTAATTCCTATGCCATATCCATCTTTATTTATTTTCCTTTTCCTTTTTTTTTCTAATTGAGATACAGCTGATGTACAATATTACGTAAGTTACAGGTGTACAAAATAGTGATTCACAATTTTTAAAGGTTATACTGCATTTATAGTTATTTTAAAATATTGACTGTATTCCCTGTGCTGTACAATATATCTTTCTAGCTTATTTATTTTATACATAATAGTTTATAACTCTTAATCCGCTACCCATATCTTGCCCCTCCCTGCTTCCCTCTCTCTACTGGTAACCACTAGTTTGTTCTCTGTTTCTGTAAGTCTGTTTCCTTTTTGTTATATTCACTAGTTTGTATTATTTTTTAGATTCCACATATAAGTGATATGCAGTATTTGTCTTTGTCTGACTTATTTCACTTAGCATAATACCTTCCACGTCCATCCATGTTGTTGCAAATGGCAAAATTTCATTCTTTTTTATGGCTGAGTAGTGTTCCATTATACATATACCACATCTTTATCCATTCATCTGTTGATGGACACTTAGGTTACTTCCGTATCTTGGCAGTTGTAAATAATGCTGCAGTGAACATTGGGGTACCTGTATCTTTTTGAATTAGTGTTTTCATTTTTTTTCAGATATATACCCAGGAGTGGAATTGCTGGGTCATATGGTAGTTCTATTTTTAGGCTTTTGAGAAATTGCCATACTGTTTTCCACAGTGGTTGCACCAATTTACATTCCCCCCAACAGTGTATAAGGGTTCCCTTATATCTACATCCTCACCAAGACTTGTCATTTCTTACTTTTTTGATGATAACCATTCTAATGGGTGTGAGGTGATATCTTATTGTGGTTTTGAATTTCCCTGATGATTATTGACGTTGAGGATCTTTTCTTGTGCTTGTTGGCCATCTGTATGTCTTCTTTATAAAATGTCTATTCAGATCTTTCTGCCCATTTTTAAATTGGGTTGCTTGTTTTTTTGTTGAGTTGTATGAGCTGTTTATATATTCTGGGTATTGACCCCTTATCGGTCATATCATTAGCAAATATTTTCTCCCATTCAGTAGGTTGTCTCTTTGTTTTGTCTCTTTGGTTTCCTTTGTGCTGCGCAAAAGCTTTTAAGTCTGATTAGGTCCTATTTTGCTTTTATTTCCTCTGCTTTAGCATACAGGTCAAAAAATATATATATATATGTTGCTGTGATTTATGGCAGAGGGTGTTCTGCCTATGTTTTCCTCTAGGAGTTTTATGGTTTCCGGTCTTACACTTAGTTCTTTAATCCATTTTGAGTTTATTTCTATATATGGTGTGAGAAAATGTTCTAATCTCATTCTTTTACATGTGACTGTCCAGTTTTCCCAGCACCACTTATTGAAGAGGCTGTCTTTTCTCCATTGTATATTCTTGCCTCCTTTGTCACAGATTAATTGACTGTAAGTGCATGGGTTTATTTCTGGGCTTTCTCATCCTATTCCATCGATCTATTTGTCTGGTTTTTTGCCAGTACCATAGCGTTTTGAGTATTGTAGCTTTGTAGTATAGTCTGAAGTCAAGAAACATTGTTCCTCCAGCTCTGTTCTTCTTTCTCAAGATTATTTTGGCTATTCGGGGTCTTTTGTGTTTCCATACAAATTTTAAAATTATTTGTTCTGGTTCTGTGAAAAATGCCCTTGGTATTTTTATAGGGATTACAATAATCTGTAGATTGCCTTGGGTAGTATGGTCATTTTAACAATATTAATTCCAATCCATGAACACAGTATACCTTTCCATCTGTTTATGTTGTCTTCAATTTCTTTCATCAATGTCTTATAATTTTCCAAGTATAGGTGTTTTGCCTTCTGAGATAGGTTTATTCCTACATATTTTATTCTTCTTGATGCAATGGTAAATGGGATTGTTTTCTTAATTTCCCTTTCTGGTAATTCATTTTTAGTGTATAGAAGTGCAACAGATTTCTGTGTATTAATTTTGTATCCTGCAACTTTATTGAATTCATTGTTGAACTCTACTACTTTTTTGGTGGCATCGTAGGATTTTCTATGTGTAGTGTCATGTCATCTGCAAAATGTTACCTTTTTACTTCCTTTCCAATTTGGAATCCTTTTATTTCTTTTTCTTGCTTGATTGCTGTGGCTAGGACTTCCAATATTATGTTGAATAAAATTGGCAAGAGTGGGCATCCTTCAGTTGTTGCTGATCTTAGGTATCCACCTTAATTTTTTTTTTTTTTTTTTTGCGGCACGCGGGCCTCTCACTGCTGTGGCCTCTCCCGCCGCGGAGCACAGGCTCTGGACGCGCAGGCTTAGCGGCCATGGCTCACGGGCCCAGCTGCTCCGTGGCATGTGGGATCCTCCCGGACTGGGGTACAAACCCGTGTCCCCCACATTGGCAGGCGGACTCTCAACCACTGTGCCAACAGGGAAGCCTCCACTTTAATTTAAAATGTATTTTTCATTGATATTTTATATAGAATGTTTTTACTTATTACATCCAGGAGATACTTTTTTCAAGTTATTTAGTGAAATTGACAGTTTTAGACTAAGGATATTTAATAGGACTGTCAATCCTAGTCTTGTAAATTAATGGGTCAAAGTACTCTTAATTCTGCCTTTAGTTTTAAAACTTAAGACCAAAGAAGTCAACTGAATTATTAATCAGTTTTATTACATTAAAAAAGGAACTGAAAAATCAAGCTTCTGTTTTTGCATGTCAACTAACTGTTCTGATGAAACGACTTAGCTTATTCACAGTTCCTTTTATCTTAGTGAGTTCCTTTTACTTAGTGAGTAACAATTACTATTGAGCAGTGTACACTTTACATTCAAGATTATTTCTGATGCTCCACATTTGAATATATACGTTATATGGCTCTATGTTTCAAACAATCAACTAAACTTTTTACCTTAAAAGAATAAATCTTGCACTGATCTATTACAAAGCTAATTTGGGAGCCATGACTAGCAAGTGGTGTAGATATGAGCTAAAAGTGAAATGAAGAACAGAAAATCATAATTGGTTATTAGCATCCTGCTAGGTTTTATTATTTAAGTGATTTAGGACAAGTTACCTGACTTCTTGACTTCATAAATTATATTTTTTAAGTTTGTTGAGGATAGGGGCCATGAGGTTTTTTTTTTTTTTTCTATTTTTCTCAGTACCCCAGTACCTTGTAGAGGCTCATTGAGAACTTGTTGGATGACTATATTGTTCAGAGTTTACCATTACTCAGTATTTTAGTTGTCTCATCTTAGAATAGATCATCATTTTTATGTTCATACTCTTTATAAGATACAGAAATAAGGCCCTTCTTGATTGGAAATGGTAATACAGTAGACCTTGAACAACACAGGTTTGAACTGCTCAGGTCCACTTATTTGTGGATTTTTTTCAATATTATGTGCTACAGTACTACACCATCCATGATTGGTTGAATCTACAGATGCAGAATTGCAGATACTTGACTGTCAAGTAATACACCAGTTTTCAACTGTGCAGAGGCACAGTTAACTCCCTCATTGTTGAAGGGTCAACTGTATTTGGTTTTGCCTTTTTTGAAAAGTTACTGTTAAAATTACTATTATTACCTTATAAGGTAATACTTTAACATTTTTATTTAACATTATTTATCTTCAGTAGAACTAAGTTAATGAGATCTTTGGCTTAATTGTTGAACAGAAACACAGAAGAGCAGAATAGGGAAATGGAAAGGAAAGAAATAGAAAAGAAAACACATGCTGGGGAATAGAACATGTTACCAACATCTCTATCACATAATAGTGGCATGTTGGCAATATTTGCTTAGCTCTTTGTTACTAAGAAGAATTTTTCATTTAAAAAAATAGGAAAAAACTCAAGAGGCTGCATATGTTTTTAAAAAAAGAAGTATTTTTGTTTGATTTTTTTTTTTTTTTTTTTTTTTTTTTTTTGTGGTACGTGGTCCTCTCACTGTTGTGACCTCTCCTGGTGCAGAGCACAGGCTCCAGACGCGCAGGCTCAGCGGCCATGGCTCACGGGCCTAGCCGCTCCGCGGCATGTGGGATCTTCCTGGACCGGGGCACGAACCCGTGTCCCCTGCATCGGCAGGCGGACTGTCAACCACTGCGCCATCAGGGAAGCCCTATTTGATTTTTGAAAGGAATAATAATACATTTGAACATTTATTTTCCCGTTACAAGGTACTAAGTATAATATGCATCATGTCATTTAATTCTCAAACACCCCAGTGAAGAGGATGTTATTATTTCCATTTTGCAAATGGGAAAATAATCTCGTGGAGGTTAAATGGTTAGTCTTAAATTACACAGGTAGTGAGTGGCAAATATAGGACTCTCCCTCAGAAACCCCATTTTCTTTCTACTTTGCGGTAAATGCTACAATTAGAAAAATAAGAACAGTGGACATTAAACTCCATTAAACAAATACAGCAATAATAAAACTATACTTATTGAGTAGTCTGGGCTGTAACAAGAAAGACAAGTAAAGGTGAAAGATAAAAGAGAGGAGGAAAGGCCAAAGAACAGGAAAAACAGCACAGCATAGTGGCAAAGAATACAGGCTCTGGACTTAAACTGTGTAGGCTTGAATTTGAACTCTGCCACTTACTAACTTTGTAGTCAATTACTTACCTTCTCCGTGTTTTGTATCCTTTTCTATAAAGTGAAGGTAATAGTAACTTACAGGTTGAGGATAAAAGGTAAAGCGCTTGGTTTTGTGTTAAAACCTGTTTACTTCATTTTATGGAGTTCCCTTTTTTTTTAATAATTGTGAAATACAACATCCTACAAAAAAGTGCATCAAACATACGTATATTGAATAATTATAAAGCAAATGGCCATGTAACCACAATCAAGTTAAAGAAATAGAATACTGCCATTACCATATAAGGTCCCTTCCTATCTTTCCCTAAAACAACCTCCTATTTTCCCCCTTAGGGCAGATTTCTCAGTCTCAGGACATTTTTGGCTAGGTAATTCTTTGTTGTAGGAAGCTAACCTGTGCATAGTAGGATCTTTAGCAGCATCCCTAGTCTCTACCCACTGGGTGCTAATAGCACTTCCCTCAGTTGCAACAACCAACTGGGTGAGACCAAATTCCTTACTATACCACTCTACAACTCTCTACCTGCTTGTGTGGCGAGTAAACTGTAAGGGTACAAACAGAGAGCTCCACTGTAGAAATCTTGGTAACAAATGATGGTAGTCAGAGTCTGGATATATTTGAAAGAAAGCCAACAAGATTTCCTAATGGATTGAATGTAGACTGAGAAAAAGAAGTTCTGAGTGATTTCAAGAATTTTAGCTTGAGCAGCTAGAAGGATGGAAATACCATTAACTGAAATCAGGAAAACAGTGCATGGGGTAGCTTTTCAGGAAAAAGTCAAAAGTTCAGTTCAGGTTTCACTTGTCTATTATATCCAAGTAAAGATGTTAAGTTGGATATATACATATACCAAATCATTATGTTGTGCATCTAAAACTAGCATAATGTTATATGTCAATTATATCTCAATTTTTAGAAAGATGTTAAGTCGGTAGTTGGATATGCAAGTCTGAAATTTTAGGAGAGAAGTTCTGGCTAGAAATATAATGTGAAATTTGTCATTATCTAGATCAGTAGAACTTTCTACAATGATGGAAATGTTTTATACCTACACTGTGCAATATGGTAGCCACTAGCCACATGTGGCTAGAGTGACTCGGGTACTGAATTTTTTAAAATTTAATTTTAATTCATATAAATTTAAGTAATCACTTGTGACTAGTGGCTACTGTATTGTATAACACAAGTGACGATATTAAAACCATGAGATTGGATAACATTATCTAAAAATTGAGGTAAATAGAGAAGAGTACAAAGACTGACCCTTGAGACTACAGTTTTTTTATTTAAATAAATGTATTTATTTTTGGCTGTGTTGGGCCTCCGCTGCTGCATGCGGGCCCTCTCTAGTTGCGGCGAGCAGGGGCCACCCCTCGCTGCGGTGCACAGGCTTCTCATTGCGGTGGCCTCTCCCACTGCAGAGCACAGGCTCTAGGCGTGCAGGCCTCAGCAGTTGTGGCACGCAGGCTCAGCAGTTGTGGCTCGCAGGGTCCAGAGCGCAGTCCCAGCAGTTGTGGCGCACGGGCTCAGCCGCTCCGTGGAATGTGGGATCCTCCCAGGCCAGGGATCGAACCCATGTCCCTTGCATTGGCAGGTGGATTCCTTAACCACTGTGCCACCCAGGGAAGCCCAAGACTCTACAATTTTTTTTTTTTTTTTTTTTTTTTTGCGGTACGCGGGCCTCTCACTGTTGTGGCCTCTCCCGTTGCGGAGCACAGGCTCCGGATGCGCAGGCTCAGCAGCCATGGCTCATGGGCCCAGCCACTCTGCGGCACATGGGATCCTCCCAGACAGGGGCACGAACCCGCGCCCCCTACATTGGCAGGTGGACTCTCAACCACTGCGCCACCAGGGAAGCCCCGAGACTACAGTTTTAAGAAGTCTGGAGACAAGGAGCAAACAGTGAGCAAAGGAGGCAGAAAAGGAGGAGGGACCAGAGAGATATAGAAAAAACCTGAAGCCCTGTTGAATCAGTTTATTAAGGAAGAGAGTGATTCCTTGTGGCAAATATTTCTGATAAGGCAAGCAAGTTAAAGACTGAGAAATTGAGTTTACCAATATGGAGGGCATTGATCTAATAAGAGTAGGTTTTGTGTAGTGATGGGGAAGATAGTCTGATTAGCATGGGTTTAAGAAAGAGTGGGAGGATCTTATCTATTTTATGCTTTCTATTTGTCCTACCTCTTTTACAATTTTTTCTCCTTTCTTACCTTTCTTTAGGTCATATATTTTTTAACATTCTCCTTTCTCCCTCTCCTAGATTATAAGTTATATATTGTTTTCTATTATGTTAGTAGTTACCTTTAAAATTACACCATACATCACATCAAAGTGTAATGTTGATCTGGACAATACAAGGGCTTTAGAACACTTTAATTCCAAGAACTTCACTTGATCTTTTCCCCCTTTGGTCTGGAATTTTAATTTTTTTTCCCAACTCTGTAACATATTGTTTATTGATTCTGCTTGAATTCATTAAACTTCTTGAATCTGCAGATCATTATCTTTTATGAATTCTCGAAAATCCTAAACCATTATCTCTTCAGTATTACCTCTACTATCTCCTCTCTTTCCGGTTCACCAATTACATGCATGTTAGACCTAACCTCTCTTCCACATTTTCTGCCTTTTTTTTTCTCTCTTTGCCACGTTCTAGATAACTTCTTCTGATTTATCTTCTAGTACATTAATTTTCTCTTCAATTTCTTTAAGAAAGGTTGCTAATTTTATTTATTTAGTATTATTTATAGATTTATTTGTTTTTAAGGTACCATTGGCTTATAAAATTGTTCATTATATTTCTACTTCTGTATACCCTGCAGTGTGCTCACCACCAAAAATTTACTTTCCATCCATCACCATACAGTTGATCCCCTTTACCCTTCTCTCTGCCCCTTTCCCTCTGATAACCACTACTCTATTCTCAGTATCCATGTATTTGTTTTTGTTTAGTTTGTTCATTTAATTTGTTTTGTTTTTTATATTCCACATATAAGTGAAATCACACAGTATTTATTTCTCTGACTTATTTCACTTAACATAATATCCTCAAGGTTCATCCATGTTGTCATAAATGGCAAGGTTTCATCTTTTTTTATGGCTGAGTACTGTTTCATTGTATGTATATGCCACCTTCTTTATCCATTCATTCATTGTTGGGCACTTAGGTTGTTTCTGTACTTTGGAAATATTTCTTGCACTATTGCAAGTAGTGCCATGATGAACATAAGAGTGCATATATCTTTTTGAATTAGTGTTTCTTTGGATAAACACCAAGAAATGGGATGGCTGGATCATATGGTACTTCCATTCTTAATTTTTTGGGGAATCTCCATACTGTTTTCCATAGTGGCTACACCAGTTTACATTCCCACCTACAGTGTGTAAGTGTTCCCTTGTATCTACATCCTCACCAACACGTGTTATTTCTTGCCTTTTTGATAATAACCATTCTAATGGGTGTGAGGTGATATCTTATTGTGGTTTTGATCCCTAATAATCCCTAATAATTGATGATGTTGAACATCTTTTCATGTGCCTGTTGGCCACCCATATGTCTTCTTTGGGAAATGTCTGTTTATCTCCTCTGCCCATTTTAAAAATTGGGTTGTTTGGTTTTTTTGTTGTTGAGTTGTAAGAGTTCTTTATATATTTTGGATATTAACTCCTTATTGGATATATGGTTTACAGATACCTTCTGCAACTTGGTAGGTTGTCTTTTCATTTTGCTATTGGTTTCTTTTGCTGTGCAGAAGCTTTTTAGTTTGATGTAGTCCCATTTGTTTCCCTTGCCTGAGGGGACATATCTAGTAAGATATTGCTAAGACTGATGTCAAAGAGCCTACTGCCTATGTTTTCTTCTAGAATTTTTATGGTTTCAGGTCTTACATTCAAGTCTAATCAGTTTTGACTTGATTTTTGTGTGTGGTGTGAAATAGTGGCATAGTTTCTTTTTTTTTTTTAATGGTTGTCCAGTTTCCCAACACCATTTATTGAAGAGACTATCCTTTCTCCATCATATATTCTTTGCTTCTTTGTTGTATATTGTCCATGAAAGTGTGGGTTTATTTCCAGGCTCTCAATTCTGTTCCATTGATCTATATCTTTTTCTGCCAAAACCATCTGTTTTGATTACTGTAACTTTGTAGTATAGTTTGAAATCAGGGAGTGTGATAGCTCCAGCTTTGTTCTTTTTTTCTTAGGGTTGCTTTGGCTATTGGGAGTCTTTTGTGGTTCTATATACTTTTTAGATTTTTTTTTTTTTGCTATTATATTTCTGTGAAAATTGTGCTTGGGATTTTGATAGGGATGGCATTGAATCTGTAGGTTGCCTTAGGTATTATGAACATTTTCTTTCTTTCTTTCTTTCTTTCTCTCTTTCTTTCTCTTTCTTTCTCTCTTTCTCTCTTTCTTTCTCACTTTCTTTCTTTCTCTCTTTCTTTCTCTCTTTCTTTCTCTCTTTCTTTCTTTCGCAGTATGCGGGTCTCTCACTGTTGTGGGCTCTCCCATTGCGGAGCACAGGCTCCAGACGCACAGGCTCATCAGCCATGGCTCACGGGCCTAGCTGCTCCGCGGCATGTGGGATCTTCCCCGACCGGGGCATGAACCCGTGTCCCCTGCATCGGCAGGCGGACCCTCAGCCACTGTGCCACCAGGAAAGCCCTATGAACATTTTACTAATATTAATTCTTTGAATTTATGAGCACAGAATATCTTTCCAGTTACTTGTGTCTTTAAATTTATTTCTAGGTATTTTATTCTTTCTGTTGCAATTGTAAAGGTGATTATTTTCTTTTTTTTTATAAATTTATTTATTTATTTATGGCTGAGTTGGATCTTTGTTGCTCCACGTGGGCTTTCTCTAGTTGTGGCGAGTGGGGGTTACTCTTTGTTGTGGTGTGCGGACTTCTCATTGTGGTGGCTTCTCTTGTTGTGGAGCATGGGCTCTAGGTGCTCAGGCTTCAGTAGCTGTGGCTTGTGGGCTTAGTTGCTCTGCAGCATGTGGGATCTTCCCAGACTGGGGCTCAAACCTGTGTCTGCTGAATTGGCAGGCGATCCTTAACCACTGTGCCACCAGGGAAGCCCCCAATTATTTTCTTAATCTCTCTTTCTGATAGTTCATTGTTAGTGTATGGAAACACAACAGACTTCTGTGTATTAATTTTGTATCTGCATCTTTACCAAATTTATTGATGAGTTCTAGTAGTTTTTTGGTGGTGTCCTTAGGATTTTCTATGCATAGTATCATATCATCTGCAGACTATTAAATTTTACTTCTTCCTTTCCAATTTGGATTCCTTTTATTTCTTTATTTTATTTCTTTTATTCCTTTTATTTCTTTTTCTTGCCTAATTGCTCTGTCTAGGACTTTTTTTTTTTTTTAGAGGAGGGGGAAAGCACAAGGGCCGCAACCAACCAGGCCCCCTGGCCCACTCCCCACACCAAGGGTGGCAGAGGACCCGGGTACGGACGTGTTCAGCAGCACACACATGCTGCTGCTGCCCTCCAGCCCCAAGTTCCCCCCAGGAAAGGGATCCGTGGGACCGCCCTCCAATGCCCCCGCCATCTGCACTTGCCTCTCCCCTTTCCCCATCCCAGCCTGTGCGCTGGACCCATGGCAGGGTGTGGAAGAGACGTAGTGCACCAAGGCGGGAAGTGCTACAAGGGGCGCCCCCCTTCCCTCTCGCCACTTCCTCTGGCGGAATGTTGCCTTTCGACCTAAGACCCCTGGCCTAGGTGGAACAGGCGCATCCCCCAACCGACCAATGCAGGCCAGTTCGGGGACATGCGTGCAAGACCCACCACTGTTCCCATCATGTGGACAGGAGTGGTGAGGATGGACTGAGGATGCTTCCTGCTGAGGTGGGGGGAGCATCCAGAGAGGTAGCAAGGAGATGGATGGATGCCGTCTTTTAATACTATGTTGAATAAGAGTGTTGAGAGGGGGCATTCTTGTCTTGTTCCTGATTTAGGAGGATAGGTTTCAGTTTTTCACCATTGAGTATGTGTAGCTGCTGGGTTTGTCACATATGACCTTTACTATGTTGAGGTACATTCTTTCTATACCCACTTTATTGAGAGTTTTTATCATAAATGGGTGTTGAATCTTGTCAGATACTTTTTCTGCATCCATTGATAAGGTCATATGGTTTTTATCCTTTATTTTGTTAATGTGGTGTATCACATTGATTGATTTGCAGATAATGAACCATCCTTGCATGCCTGGAATAAATCCCACCTGATCATGGCATATAATCTTTTTACTGTATTGTTGTATTCAGTTTGCTAATATTTTGTTGAGGGTTTTTGTATCTATGATCATCAGAGATATTGGGCTATAATTTTTCTTTTTTTATGTTGCCTCTGTCTGATTTTGGTGTCAGGGTGATGTTAGCCTCATAAAATGAGTTGGGAAACATTTCCTCCTCTTCGGTATTTTGGAAGAGTTTGAGAAGGATAGGCATTAAATCTTCTTTGAATGTTTGATGGAATTCACCTGTGAAGCTGTCTGGTCCCAGACTATTGTTTTTTGGAAGCTTTTTTGAGTACTATTTCGATCTCTGTACTAGTGATTGGTTTATCCAGATTTTCTATTTCTTTGTGATTCAGTCTTGGAAGATTGTATGATTCTGAGAATTGGTCCCTTTCTTCTAGGTTGTCCAATTTGTTGGTGTATGACTGTTCATAATCTCTTATAATCCTTTTTGTTTCTGTGGTATCTGTTGTTATTTCTCCTCTTTCATTTGTAGTTTTATTTATCAGCATTTTTTCCTTACTATGTCTAGCTAAACGTTTGTTTATTTTATCTTTTCAAAGAACCAGCTCTTAGTTTCATTGATCTTTTTTATTGCCTTTTTAGTCTATTTCACTTACTTCCACTCTGATCAATATTATTTCCCTCCTTCTACTGACTTTGGGTTTTATTCTCTTTTTTCTAGTTTTTTTAGGTGAAAGATAAAGTATTTCAGATTTTTCTTGTTTCTTAAGGTAGTTCTGTATTGTAAACTTCCCTCTTAGTACCACTTTTGTTGCATCCTGAAGATTTTGACTTGATGTATTTTCATTATCATTTATATTCAGGTAATTTTTGATTTCTCTTTTGACTTCTTCTTTGACCCAATAGTTGTTCTGTAGCATGTTGTTTAGTCTCCATATATTTTCCAGCTTTCTGTTTGTAGTTGATTTCTAGTTTCATTTCATGGTGACTGGAAAATATGCTTGATATAATTTCAGTCTTGCTAAATTTATTGAGACTTATTTTGTTTCCCAACATATGGTGTATCATTTGAGAAAGTTTCATGTGCACTTGAGAAGAATGTGTATTCTGCATTTGGATGGAATGTTCTGTACAAATCTATCAAATCCACCTGGTTTAACGTTTCATTTAAGGCCACTGTTTCTCAGTTGACTTCCTGTCTGAATGATCTATCCTTTGATGTAAGTGAGGTGTTAAAAGTCCCCCACTATTATTGTGTTGCTCTCAATTTCTCCCTTTAGGTCTGTTAATAATTGTTTTATATGTTTTGGTGTTCCTATGTTAGGTGCATGTATATTAGTAACTGTGATGTCTTTTTCTAATTTAATTTAATTTTTTATTGAAGTATAGCACAGGGAACTATACTCAGTATTTTGTAATAACCTATAAGGGAACAGAATCTGAAGAAGAATATATGTTTGTGTGTATGTGTGTGTGTGTGTGTGTACACACACACACACGTACGTATAACTGAATCACTTCGCTGTAATGTCTTCTTGATGAATTATCCCATACAGCCACTTTGTGTCTTTGAATTGGTGAATTCAGTCCATTTACAATTAGGTGATTATTGATAGATGAAGACAGTATCACCATTTTATCTTTTGTTTTCTGGTTACTCTACATCTCCATTTCTTTTTTCTTGTGTTTCCATCTACCGTTTTGGTTTGGTGTTTTTCTATGATGTTTTTCTCAGTTTCCTCTTTTTTTATGTGTCATGTCTTTGCTCTGGATTTATGTACTGTGGTTTCCATTGGGTTTGTATAAAATTGTCATACATAAAATAGTCCTTTTTCTGCTGGTAGCATCTTTTTTAAAAATTTATTTCATTATCTATTTATTTACTTATTTATTTTTGACTGCACTGGGTCTTTGTTGCTGGGCGCAGGCTTCCTCTAGTTACAGCGAGCGGGGGCTACTCTTCGTTGCGGTGCACGGGCTTCTCCTTGTGGTAGCTTCTCTTGTTGTGGAGCATGGGCTCTAGGCACATGGGCTTCAGTAGTTGTGGCTCGCAGGCTCTAGAGTGCAGGCTCAGTAGTTGTGGCACATGGGCTTAGTTGTTCTGAGGCAAGTGGGATCTTCCCAGACCAGGGATTGAACCCATGTCCCCTGCATTGGCAGGTGGATTCTTAACCACTGCTCCACCAGGGAAGTCCCTGCTGATAGCATCTTAGCTGCATTTACCTATATGGATTCTGTCCTTTTTCTCTTCCCCTTTTGTGTTTTTGTTGTCTCAAACTATCCCTTTTTATATTGTGCGTTTGTTACCAAATTGAAATTTTTTTCTACTCCCTCCCTTTAACCTTTACACTATAATAAAGTGTTTACAAACCTATTCTAATAAAGAGTTGCAATTTTCTGATTTCATCTATTTATTACCTTACTCAAAATGCTGTGTACTTTTGCCTTTTAGTTTCTGGTAGAACAGCTCCTTTCAACATTTCTTATAAGGCAGGTCTAGTGTTGATGAACTCCCTCAGCTTTTGTTTATCTGAGGAAGTCTTTATTTCTACTTCATATCTGAATGATAACTTCGCTGGATAGGGTATTCTTGGGTGAAAGTTTTTATCTTTCATGGTATTTTGAGAATATCATCCCACTCCCTCCTGGCCTGTAGAGTTTCTGGTGAGAAATCTGCTGACAGTAAAATGGGGGTTCCTTTGTAGGTTATCATCCTTTTTCCCCTGGCTGCCCTTAAAATTTTTTCTTTGTATTGACTTTTTTTTTTTTTTTTAAGGTAGCTCCCAGCCTCTGATGGGTGTGATCAGGTGTCAAGGTGATGGGCTGGGGGACAGGGCTCTGAGGAGGCTTTTTTTGTTTTTTGTTTTTTTTAAATATTGATATATGTCATGAATTTTAAAATTTATTTATTTAGTTATTTATGGCTGTGTTGGGTCTTCGTTTCTGTGCGAGGGCTTTCTCTAGTTGTGGCAAGCGGGGGCCACTCTTCATCGCGGTGTGCGGGCCTCTCACTATCGCAGCCTCTCTTGTTGCGGAGCACAGGCTCCAGATGTGCAGGCTCAGTAGTTGTGGCTCACGGGCCCAGTTGCTCCGCGGCATGTGGGATCTTCCCAGACCAGGGCTCGAACCCGTGTCCCCTGCATTGGCAGGCAGATTCTCAACCACTGTGCCACCAGGGAAGCCCCGTATTGACTTTTGATGATTTTAATATAATGTGTCTCGGAGAAGGTCTTTTTGCATTGAGATAATTAGGTGTTCTCTTAGCTTCATAGATTTGTATATCCAATTCCTTCCCCAGGTTTGGGAAGTTCTCAGCTATTATTTCTTTAAGTAAACTCTGTTCCCTTCTCTCTTCTGGGATACCCACTACCCTAATGTTGCCCTTCCTAAAAGAATCAGATAGCTCTTGTAGAATTTCCTCATTAAAAAAAAATATTTTATTTCTCTTTGCTCTTGTATCATTTCTAGATTTCTGTCTTCAAGCTTGCTAATTCTCTCTTCCATTTGGTCTGCTCTATTTCCAGTGCTTTCTAATTCATTCTTCATCTCATTTATTGAATTCTTCAGCTCTAGAATTTCCGTTTAGGTCTTTTTTAGTTTCAATCTCTTTCTTACTTCTGTTCATTCCTGAGCTCATTGAAACTGCTTTCTACAAGAAAACTTGCAGCTTGTCGAGTGTCTTCATAACAGCTATTTTGAATTCTCTATCAATTTAGATCACAATATTGCATGACTTTATGTTTGGTTTCTGGAGAATTGTCATTTTCTTTTTGTAGCGCACTGTTACTGTGGTTCATGGTGCCTATTGAGCTGTTTCTCCGCAGGCACATTTGAGCTGTTTCTGCACAGGCACATTTTTTTTTCTTTTACATTTTTGCTTGATTATAACGGGTTAAACAGATTAGAAATTGAGGCCTTTCTTTTGCTTTCCAGTAGGTGGTGCTATAGCACAATCTTTTGGTTTTTCTTACCTGAGCCAACTCTGGTTCTATTTGAGCCCTTACTCTCCATCCTCCATCACCTCTGTTAGTGGCATTACCCTGGGCCCTCATTATTGCTTCTTGTGCCTCCAGGGTTGTTGGTGCCTTGCTTCTGCTACTGTCACTGGCATCACCAGCCAGGACGGTGGACTCTTCGCATCCAGGATCTCCTGAGTCACAGACTCTGACACTGCAGGGGGAGGGAGACGAAAGGGAAGAAGAGCCAGGATTGCATGGGCACCTTTGCTGTTTTCAGTGTTGTAAGGTTCTACGTCTCCACCTCTGTGGCCATGGGGGCTGTTGAGGCAGGAGTCATGTGCCCCACCTCCCCTGCTGCTACCCAGTACTCTGGGGCTGCAGTCTCAGCTGCTGCAGCCAGAGGGGTAGGATTACAGGCACTGCCTTTGCTCTTCCCATGGTTTCTCCCTCCCTCAGTTACCCCTCCTCTTTGTGTTCCAGTCCACTCACTTGTAGATGTACAGATGTGTGGGATTCTCCAGCATCCTAGTATGTTGGGCAGAGGCACCTTTGTTGTGTTGTGTATGTTTTACTGGTTTACTGGTTGAAGGGGAAAGATAAAGGTAGCTTCTTATTCTACCATGTTGCCAATGCCCTCGCTTCAACTTTAAAATGCATCCATTGAGTTTTAAATTTTGGTTATTACATTTTGTGTTACTACTTATTTTCTTTTTTATTATTTAGGCCTAAACATTCATTCTGGTCCTTTTCAAATATGCTGTTACTTTTTGAAAATGTCCACTTTTTCCTTTATTTGTTTAAACATAGGAAGCATAATTGTTTTATAATCTTATTCTGATATCCCTATAGTTGAAGCCTTTGTGGATCTGTTTCTGCTGTTTCTTCTGGTCCTCACTAATGGTACTTTGTTTCTTTATATGCTAGGTTATTTTTGACTGTGTACTGTTCATTGTTCTTGAAAGATTGTTAGCAGGTCCTTTTTGAGGCCTAGGATCAATCTTTTCTGTATCCTCATAGAAAAGATTTACATTTGCTTTGGCCAATTGCCTATAAGCTCTACCAAGAATGTAACCTGAAATTATATTCACAGCTTTAAGTGTTCTTTGATCACCTTGCAAATCCACATGAGGTGCAGTTTGTGGTATATAATATTTCCCTCAAGCACACACACACACACACACATACAGGCTGTAGTCAGTGTCAGGAAAACTTGTTTGTTATTCCTTTGTGAGGGAGTGAGGTACTTTTACTTCGTGTTAACTCCTAATCTGATGGTAAAGTTCTTTGTAGTCCCAGCTGTATGGGAAGTAGGGAGAGGAGATGATTTCTTACTACAATCGTTCCTTACTTTGGGTGAATCTTGGGTTTTGTCTTCTATTTTCTTAGTACTTCACAAGGTCTTGAAAACCTCAGCCCAGTTTCTCCTGGCACAGCAAATACCCTCAGAGCAGAAGCAACTTCTTTGAGCTACTTACTTTCTAGGTTCCTTAAATTCACCCGCAAATGGCCTGCTTTTCCTTACTAAAAGGTGCTTTTCAAAAATTTTTTAAAAATATTGTATCCAGGGCTTCCCTGGTGGCGCAGTGGTTGAGAGTCCGCCTGCCGATGCAGGGGACGCGGGTTCGTGCCCCGGTCTGGGAAGATCCCACATGCCGCGGAGTGGCTGGGCCCGTGAGCCATGGCCGCTGAGCCTGCGTGTCCGGAGCCTGTGTTCCGCAATGGGAGAGGCCACAACAGTGAGCGGCCCACGTACCGCAAAAAAAAAAAAAAAAAAAATTGTATCCAACCAGCTGTATAAAAAAATAAATTAAATTAAGTTTTAAAAAATAACAACAACAAAAAGATTGTAAAGGGCTTCAAGAGGTCATATTGTCCATCACCCTACCTCAGCTGTGCTGTACATACTGTAACAGTATTAGAAATTTAAGATGACCTCCTTTATACCTGACCAACCTCTTAATTTTTTTTAACACACTGACTCCTATTTTCAATTGATGTTTAATTTGTATTATATTCACTACTTTTTAATTTTTCTCTCTTATTGGTTTAGGAAACTAAAAAAATCTTCACAAACACAGCTATTTTATTATGTTAAAAGTTTTAATGTTTTGATTTCCAACTGTCATCAGCAAAGTTTTAATATATTTCGCAGACAAAATAAATAAATAAATAAAATAAAATAAAATGAACCTATGAGATCTCTGATTAAAAAAAATAATAAAAATATTTTATCCAGTATTTTTAGTTGTTTTCTGCAGGAAAATGAGTCCAAGTAGCCTAATGTATTTTATTACTGGAAATGGATTGCCCTGCTTCTTTTTTACTAAGCTGAAAAATAAGCAGTAACTCCATTTCAACTTAACAAGTTTCTGATAATATAAATATTTTAGGCATGTAGCTCATTAAGATATCTTCAGCAAATTCCTGTGTTTTTTTCAATTTCTTATGCATGCAAATATATTACCTATTAATAGTAAAATATTTTTAAAATTAAACTTTAAATTGTTTCTCTTTTCTGATTTATTATAGGACTGACTTCTTCAGTGCTTAGAGTCTGAGAAAAATGGCAAATATGGATAGTGATTCTAGCCATCTTCTCATCCCTGAGGTAGATAATGAAATAAATCCTGGACCTATGAATATCCAGTTTGATTCATCAGATATAAGATCCAAAAGGTAAGTGTTTAAAATAAAATATTTATTTTATAATTAAGGTTTTTAATTATTAATATAGAACTAACTATAACCAAATATATATAACTTTGATTATAAAATATCCAATTTCTTACAGGATCTGTATGTTTGTATGTGGTAGAGAATAAATATAAATACTCTTTTCTCACTTATATCTGACTTTTTAGACTAAACTCCACTTGTCTGTCATGGGTGGTTGGGAAGTTTTATGAAGTAAGATGCATATAACTCATTTAACAAATATGTACTGATTATCTGATTTGTGCAAGGTAATATGCGAGGTGCTGGGGATAGAACAGTAAAAGTAATACGTAATCCTTACCTTCATTGAGCTTAAATTCCAGCAGATAGTTTAAGATAATTAGAGTTTAAAATTTATTTCATTGCGTACCTGGAAAACCCAGAAGAATCCACTGAAAAATTATTATAAATAATAAGACAATTCAGTAACGTGGTTGTTTACAAAACAGGCAAAAATAAATAGCATTCTGATGAGAAAATATAATGAAGAAAAAGATAAAATACATAGGAATAGCCTTAAGGATGTGCAAAATCTATATGAGAGAAACTTTAAAATACTACTGAGAAACCTAAAATAGCATGTAGAGTATTTCTTCAAATCTGAGATGCTGATTATAAGTTATGCTGCTTTTTTTTTCTTTTTAAACTATTTATTTATTTATTTATTTATTATTTATTTGGTTTCGCCACACCTTTGTTGCGGCAGGTGGGCTCCTTAGTTGTGGCATGCAGACTCTTAGTTGCGGCATGCATGTGGGATCTAGTTCCATGACCAGGGATCGAACCTGGGCCCCCTGCATTGGGAGCGCAGAGTCTTAACCACTGCGCCACGAGGGAAGTCCATGTTGTTGTTGTTGTTGTTGTTGTTAATATAATACTAACATAAACTGCTACCCATACCTCTGATGCAACAATTTCTTTGCACTTAGAATTTTATTTTGATGTTTACTAGAAGAACTCTTGTAATTATAAAAATTAAAACATAAACAAAATATATCAGTTAAGATATTACAAATCTGATTCTTCGCATATAGAGTCTGATTCTTCTGAATCACTTTTTGACTTGCAGTCATCAAAATCAGTGTTTTTTTCCTGCCCACCCAAAATTGTCCTTAGTATCACTGAGAACATTGATAGTGTGACATTTCTTGAAAGAATTTTCTTCCTAGTCACTGACTCTTTTTAGTTTTGATGCTTGCACTTTCCTGATCTTACCAGAAGGTGTCACAGAAAGCTTTCTAAACACTGTGGCTCACATTTCTTCCTTAAATGGTCCCTAAATGGTTTGATGACTAAAACGATCACAGGTGACAGTTACCTGTTGTGCCACCAGAAATAATTACTTTCATGGCTGCCACCTGGCTGACAGTGATTAAAAGATGTCCTGGATTATGAGATGCATCCATATTTTAGAAATGATTAAATGTGCATATTAGAATTAATAAGATAAGACATGTAACAAAAAGGCATATACTGGTCTCAGTAGGGAAGACTCTAAAATAGAATGTCATGCTCTTTAAATTTTAATCCATAAAATTAATGTGATCTGCCCCTCACCAAGAAAACATGCCAGCAACCAATTCCAAAGTTTACATGGCCCAACAATTTCATTTCTAAGCATTAATTTGCAATGTCAAATAATATATGTACAAGGTTGTTTAATGCACTATTTTTTATAATAGCAAAAGATTGAAAACAACTAAAATGTCTTATAGGACTGGATAAATAAATTATGGCACATTGATACAATGGAATATTTTTCACCCATTGAAAAGAAGGAAGTGGCTTTATTACATATCAAAATGGAACAAGTCTTCAACTTATTTTGTTAAATGAAAAAAGTGAAGTGCAGAGCAGTGTATATAGTATACTACCATTTGGGTAAAAACAACATCAACAAGTTATATATTATGCAAATATGTATAAATGACTCTGGGGGAATAAATAGGAAACTGTAAGAGTGGTTGCCTCCTCAGAAGGAAACTGAGTGCTTGAGGTGGGATGTGTGGCAGATTACTATTCGGTAAATGCCCAACTATTCAACAACCCCACCTCTTTGCCAGCAGAAGCCTAACTGTGTTAAGGGTCGAAGTAGTTTCCAATCCAGGAGATGAAGGAGGATTGGTTTAAGCTAGTCTAGATAATCCCATTTCCATTTTCCAGATACTTAATTTTGTAGTCTTTTTTGCAGCTAGAACAGTGTGAAATTTATTACATGAGAAATTTATCTTTGTCATTTAATGTGGCCATCAGAGAAGATAATGAAATGAATCTTGTAATTTTCACTTATATGTTCCAATATCAGTGAATACAAGGACAAATGAATGCTGATTAAATGCTCAGGATTTTCTTGAAAACTCTAAGTTCTATGATAAATAATTGACCACTGTGACAACAGAACATAGGTCATTAAAGTGTATTCCACTGCAGTAGGTTGGCAGGAGTTCAAACAGTTCTCTGAGAATTTGTTTAACCGTGTAGGTTAAATGGAAATATATTTTCTATAATGAAACTTGTCAAAATAAGAGGGAATCAACTATTTTCAATCGGGATAACTATCTAGGTAAGCATGTTTTAAGGAAGGCAAATATTTATAGGGGTTTAGCAGTATTGAATGCTAATTTGCTTGTGAAATAATTTCAGAAACTTATTTGATGAGGAAAAAACAGGAGTACCTTAAAACACTGTTATTTCACTTTATATACATAAATCTCAGACACAGTGAGGGAAAAGTGTCTTCAATTAGAAGAACCAACTTAGACAACTATTTCCAAAACTTCAGTCATTTTAGTGTCACCTTTGACTTTGGTGATATCCCAGTACCACCTGTGTAATATTATAATTTAATATTTTTTTAAATTTATTAACTTTGAAAAATTAGGGTTAATTTAACCTCATCTTCATGTATTCGTGAAATGATGAAGTATTGTTTATACTTTTTTCTAATATGCATTGCAGTAAATACCGAGTAGTTAAAATAGCGTTTATCCTTGTGCTACCTAAAATCATCTTACATATAACCACACTTTTGGAAACTGTCTTAGACTGTTAGAATATAAAGAACAACATTTGATACTTTTAGATTGCTTATCCTCAGTTTAGTTTGTGGTTGACTTTATCTTTTCCACTAGGTGGCAGTCAAAATCATGTTTCAGTTCAAATATAAGAATTTTAAGAACTGCTTTGGACTAAAAGATAACGTGCTGGACCTGCTTATCATTTTGTTGGACGTGGGGTCTAATTAGACTTAGGTGGAAGAAGGAGCTTGTCACTGTAGAGGAATGATATATGTCATAATTATTTGGATTATTTGGGGAACTTTTGCAAACTGCACAAATCCACTTTTCCCTCTGCATGCCTCCGCTCCCCTCTCCTCCCCTCCCCTCCCCTATTAGTTTTTTTTACCTGGTTTGGGGTGGAGTGAGGAATGTGGGTGGCAGGACAGGAAGGTTTAGAAATCTGCTATACTGTATTTGATAATATTCCATTGGCAATCACTGGTCTTAGAGATTGTTTTCCTGCTTTTCCCAGACTTCCTGGTAACCAAATATTAGACCTGGTATTCAGGATTGCTTCATGCTTTGCTGCTGCTCTGGGATTATGACCTTTGGGAGTTGACCACTCCAGCCAGCCTGAAACCAAATTGTGAAGTGGTTAATTTGGCTTTGCGCTTCCCTTTTCCATCTTCTCAAACTCTGTTTCCTCTTCCTTTTTTCCCAGGACCTAGGGCTTTCTTACTCCTCTCTATGTGCCCAGTTTTTCTCAGGGAATTCACTCAAAAATTTCCTATAGACAGTACTTTGTAAATTATACTTTTTCTTCCTCCCCTTATTCACTAGTGCTTATCTGTCCTATTCGTGCAGGGCTCTCTTGTCTGTTTAGGTGTTACGATGGCAAACAATCTGATCTGTCAAAGACCTAGTCTATTACTTTTCCATGGCTGTTTGCATTTTAATAAGGAGAATCCTAGAATATAAAAGCCTAACCTAGGGCTTCCCTGGTGGTGCGGTGGTTAAGAATCCGCCTGCCGATGAAGAGGACATGGGTTCGAGCCCTGGTCCGGGAAGATCCCACATGCCGCGCAGCAACTAAGCCTGTGCACCACAACTACTGAGCCTGTGCTCTAGAGACCATGAGCCACAACTACTGAGCCCACACACCACAAGTACTGAAGCCCAAGTGCCTAGAGCCCGACTCTGCAACAAGAGAAGCCACCACAATGAGAAGCCCATGCACCACAATGAAGAGTAGCCCCCCTCTCTGCAGCTAGAGAAAGCCCATGCGCAGCAACGAAGACCCAACGCAGCCAAAATTAAATAAATTTATATAAAATAAATAAATAAATAAAATAAAAGCCTAACCTAAAGGTTAGATTTTTCTAATTGATAACATTTCAAGTACTCTGGTAAGCCAGTGGGGTAGGGGTAGACATTGAAAATAGGCAGTTCTGGGTGCCCTTCAAACATACTAAGCATGCTTATGACCCCTATTTTTTTTTTTAGAGTGTCTACTTGTCTACACATCTGTAAACTGGCCTCTCTCACTTTCATCTGTCAATAATACTGTCACTGAATAGCAGCCTGAATTGATTCTTTTTGGTATTTGTGGTCCTGGGTCGGGGGGCACAAAACAAAGTGAAGAGTTTATCTATTAATGTGCCCTGGACCAATAACAGTGATTATTGAGGCTTGGTGGTTTCATAGTTGAGGATTTATACAGACCTAGAAAAATAGTTTTCCCAGGAGGGTTGGTTTCCAGAGCTGCATAAATTGCATTTTGAGGAACTTGCCATCCATGTTAAATACACAGGGCCAGGGCCCTTAACCATTTATCAGTGCCATGGAGCTGATACCAACTTGCTGATTGTATTACAACTTCCCTCTCCTTCCTCCTTTTCTCCCTACTCTCTTCCCTCTCCTCTTTTCCCTCCCTTTTTAGTCCACTTCTCTAACCTCTCTTCTCCCCACTCTCCACCATTATTTTTCTCCAGTGGAACTCTTTTTGCTAAATGCTTGAAGAGGGCAACCCTGGCCATGGTTTCAGAGATGCTTTAAATGTAACTAAAGGGACTTCCCTGGTGGTGCACTGGTTAAGAATCCTGCCAATGCAGGGGACACGGGTTCGAGCCCTGGTCCGGGAAGATCCCACATGCCGCGGAGCAACTAAGCCCGTGCGCCACAACTACTGAGCCTACGCTCTAGAGCCTGCGTGCCACAACTACTGAAGCCCATGTGCCTAGAGCCCATGCTCTGCAGCGGGAGAGGCCACCACAGTGAGAAGCCAGCGCACCGCAACGAAGAGTAGCCCCCTCTCACCACAACTAGAGAAAGCCTGCGCACAACAATGAAGACCCTATGCAGCCAAGAATAAATTAATTTAAATAAATAAATAAATAAATCTAACTATGGACTTTGTTAGAATGGGATCTTATTTCTAGTCCCATCAGAACCTTTTTATTCTCTCAAGTTCATAGGTTCTTTTACTTCTGTCTCTCTTTCCAGATGTCTTTGTTTGCTTAACTATCCTTTTGTATCCATATCTGCTTGCCTGAGTTGCTTCCATGTCTTTCCTTATTCTCTCTGGTCTGTCTGATTTTGCTGTTTCCTTCGTTGCCTCTAAACTAATGCTTTATTTTCTTCCCTTTCTTCCTCCCTCATTGACATTTGGAAAAGCCTGAAGAAAGAGGGAGCCTAATGAGTTTGACTGGTGCTCATTAGCACCAATCAAGTGTGTTTTGTTGGGAGGAAAGGGTATGAAGAGTTGGGCTAGCATCTTTCTGTGTCTACTCAGTATTATAACATCTCCAAGTATATAGTTGAAAAGGCTTTTAGTGTGTAAACCAAAAAAAATAATAATAATGCAGGGGGCTGCAAATAAGAAGAGTTTATTGGGGGGGGTCTTAAAATTACAATTCGGGAGACACAAATTTGAGTAATCCTGAAAGAGTGTTCTGAGGAAGAGAAAGAGTCAGGGGCTTATGAAGACAAAAAGCCACGAGGTTGTTAAAAATTGCCTGGGAAGGATTGTGATTTATCCTTAAGGAATCACAAGTTGTTTTAGGATAGGGGTCCTACAGGTAGATAGACTGTCACTAGTTATTTTAGGGTAAGGCTCCAATAAGTATCTTGAGTTTCTGGCATATGTTCTGGATGACTTGCTTGTAAGGTCAAAAGGTCACACTCCATCCAGGCTGAGACATGCATAAGTCACAATTCCTTAATGGCTTCCCAGCTCCATTTTAGAGAGCTCTCAGCAATACCAACTCCATTTGGATTTTCCTTTCACAAGTAATTATACTATTACTGCAAAAGCAATGAAACCAATTGCAAGTGTACAATAAGAAAACTGAAACTCCTTTTAACAAACAGACTTAAAATCAAGTATTTTAAAATTATGGAAGTGCATGAAATTTATGGATCTTGTTAAAGCCTAATGGATGACTGTAACCCAAAGATAAGGGTTGTAAAATAGATAAGGGATGTAAAAATAACATACTGAGATTATGTATCTTTGGCTTGCCTATTAATTTTTAGTCTTAGTTTGAAATTGTCTCCAAAAGTCTATTACATATTTTTTCTATGGCTTCTTTTTTTAAGATTTCTTCTTGCAATCTGTTCTGTATTTCTTTGTCACAAGGTATGGTTTCCAAGATCTTTTAAATATTAAGAGATAAGTGAATGCCTCAATATTTTAACTGAGGAAATATGTTTTCTATACAGTAACATAGAAAATTACTTTGGTGCTATACTTAATTTAAAAAGCCTGATTCATTGCAACAGCATCACACTTCCTCATTTTTTCTATTTCAGTTAGTTTATAATTTATCTTGGCATGTTCTCACTACTTCAATTAAGGTTATTTGTCTCAAATTTGAATTTGAATTCCAACAATTCATATCTCGTATTTGAATTTGAATTTCATCAAATTGAAATTTGCATTTCCTCAAATTCATATATGACTTGTTTATTCTAACACAAGTTTTTATATCTACCAATACCTCTGATTTTTTATTTTCTTATACTTCTTCTGTAGAATAGCTTAATCTTCTCTTAAATCCTGTCTTATTCTTTATAAATTGATGTAGGCATTGGTGTTCATTCTCTGTTGTTATGCCCTACAACTTACATATTAAAATTTATGTTAGTTTATTATATTACTTTTATTTTGTTTCTCCTTTATTATAGTTAGAGAATTATTTTTATTTTTTATTACTTTTCTTATTGATTGATTGATTGATTGATGGCTGCGTTGGATCTTCGTTGCAGCACACGGGCTTTCTCTAGTTGTGGGGAGCGGGGGTGCAGGCTTCTCATTGCAGTGGCTTCTCTTGTTGCAGAGCATGGGCTCCAGGTGCACGGGCTTTAGTAGTTGCAGCACACAGGCTCAGTAGTTGTGGCTCATGGGCTCTAGAGCGCAGGCTCAGTAGTTGTGGCACACGGGCTTAGTTGCTCCACAGCATGTGGGATCTTCCCGGACCAGGGATCGAACCTGTGTCCCCTGCATTGGCAGGCAGATTCTTAAGCACGGAGCCACCAGCGAAGTCCCTATTTTTATGTATATTTTCTATTTTATTTATTTTAGCTTTATTGAGGAATAATTGGTCTATTTTATTAAGGCTAGTAAATTTGGGTGTTAAAAATAATTGCTTAAAAAGAGGGCATGGTCCTTAAACGTTGCTAGTGGGTTTGAAACATGGTATGGCCACTCTCTTTTCCTTCCAGTTTTTTTGAGATATAATTGACATCCAGCATTGTATAAGTTTAAGGTATACACCATAATGAGTTGAGTTACATACATTATGAAATGATTATCACAATAAGTTTAGTGTACATCCACCATCTCATATAGATACAAACTTTAAAAAATAGAAAAAAAAATTTTTCCTTATCATGAGAACTCTTAGGATTTACTCTCTTAACAACTTTCATCTGTAATACACAGAAATGTTAACTATATTTATCATGTTGTACATTACATCACTAGTAGTTATTTATCTTGTAACTGAAAGTTTGTAGGTTTTCACTGCCTTCATGCATTCCCCACCCTCACCCTGCCTCTGGTAACCACAAATCTGGTCTCTTTTTCTATGAATTTGTTTGTTTTTGAAGTGTAATTGACATACAACACTATGTTAGTTCCCATTACACAACATAGTGATTTGATATTTCTGTACATTTTTAAATGATCACCACGATAAGTTCAGTTACGATCTGTCACCATACAAAGATATTACACTGACTATATTCCGCATACTATTCATTTCATACCCGTGACTCCTTTTGCAACTGGTATAGCCACTTTTTTTTTTTTTGGTATAGCCACTTCTGTAAAACAGTTTGATAATTCTTAAAAATGTTAAATATAGAATTATCATTTGACCTAACAATTCCACCCCTAGGTATATACACAAGAGAATTGAAAACATATGTCCACACAAATAATAAAAAATTCCATAACGTTTATAATAGCCAAAAGTGGAAACAATCCAAATGTCCTTCAATTGATATATGTATAAACCAAATGTGATGTATCCATACAACAGAATATTATTTGACTGTAAAAAAGAATTAAAATATCAGTATATGCTACAACATGTATGAACCTTGAAACCATGCTATGTGAAAGAGGCCACACCACAAAACACACATATTGTATGATTCAATTTATATGAACTATTTAAATTAGGTAAAGTCATAGAGACCGAAAGCAGATTAATGGCTGCCAGGGGCTGAAGAGAGGGGATAATGGAGTCCAGGATTTCTTTTGGGGGTGATGAAAGTGTTCTAAAATTGATTATGGTGGGACTTCCCTGGCGGTCCAATGGTTAAGACTCCCTGCTTCCACTGCACGGGGCATGGGTTCGATCCCTGGTCAGGGAACTAAGATCCTGTATGCCTCATGGCAGAGCTGAAAAAAACAAAAATTGATTATGGTGATGGAAGCACAACTCCATAAATGTTCTAAAAACTATTGAATTGTACATTTTAAGTGGGTAAATTTTATGGTATGTGAATTAATATCTTAATAATTTTTTTTTAATTAAAGAGGACATGGGGGATTTCTGCTTCCAACAAGGGCAGATTAAGGAATTTGGACCAACCATCTTGCTAAGAATAACTGGAAAAACTGACCAAAAAAAATTTTTTTAATCTGCCTAGAGACATGGGAGAACTGATAAAACAATGAAGAATCATGGGGTCTAGATCAAGAAGAAGGAGGAAACAAAGAAAGGGGAGTCCAGCATTTCCTCAAGGGTATCTGCCAATTCCAGTTTATTAGCTGAATGGCTATTAAATTGACAGAGCTTTCAATAGCTTTACAAGGCTAGAGGGAGAAAAACTGGAATTCAGGGTTCACTAATAGTAGGTAGGCCCCATGCAAACTTTAGGTTGGAAGCCCTAAGGTCAATAAGCCTAGAAATATGAGTGAACTGAAAATAGAATGGGCTTCTTTCAGGGACTGTAGCTCAACTTTAACTCATCTCAATCCGTAAAACTGGATTAAGGTAATCTAGGACTGCTAAGTGTCTCAAATTGGCTCCCAAAAGCAAATGTAAATCCTTTCTAAAGAAAATAATATTATTCTAGGCTTCAACTTTTTTATACTGTTTTCTGTATACTAGAATTCTATTAAGTATTATGCCAGGTACTTAATCAAAAATAGCTAGGCATAAGAGAAGATGAGACAACATGATTAGAAATTAAGAGACTTGATACACAATAAAGACTGACAGATGATCCAGGTAATGGAGTTATCAGAAACAGACTTTTTAAAGACTATGTTTAATATGTTCAGGGAAATTGAAATAAGGTTGAGAATTTTGGCACTAGCTAGAAATGTGAAAAAGAACCAAATTCATGGAAAATATTTATTGAATAAAAAAATAATGGAAAATCTGAAACTAAAAACTAAAAAACAAAAAACAATAACCTAAGGTAAGAAATCAATCAATGATGAAAACAAATCAAGGCAAGGATGTAGAACAATGGGAATGATTATACAATACTAGAGTAAGTGTAAATTAGCATAATCACTTTGGAAAAGGGTTTGTAATTATCTGCTAACATTGAGTATACGCTGTTTATAATCAATAGAAATGTGTGCACATTTCACCAAGAGCCATGTACAAAAATATAGACTATGAGTTATTCATAGGAGTGCCAAACAGGAAACAACCCAGATACCCACCAACCAGGAATGGTTAAATAAATTGTATTTTCATGTAATGGAATATTACACAGCTATGAAAATTAACAGTCTACAGCTGCACACAAGAATATGGATGAATCTCAGAAAGATAACGTTGGCAAAAGAAGCTAGACAGAAAAATACATATTGTGTGATTCCACTTTATGTAAAGTTCAAAAACAAGTAAAAGTAATTTCGCGTGTGTGCACCTGTGTGCACGTATGTGGGTCTACACTCATTTGAAAATATACTAGAATGTTAACTGATTATTTCTAATGGGTGGTTTTTATTTTCTTCTATAACTTCTATATTATCCTCAACATAAACAATGTACTACTTTTATAATGAGAAAAAAGTTATTCAGAAAATAGAGTATTCCTATAATTTAGGATAAAAATAGTATATACAAAATGAAAAGCCCATTTTATTAGAAACAATGTTTAAATCACCTGTGCTTCTATAGGATGACACAAATTATCTTTTTTCTCTACCTAGGGGATGTTTTGTTTTGTTATTTTGTTTTGTTCTTGTATAGAGAATGTTCTGGAAAAAAAGCATAAAGAAATATATTCCCATCACATAGAGGCAAGTGTTGTTAAAACATTTTAGTATATTTTTTTCTATCCTTTTCTATGATATTTTATGAGCTCATATACTATATACAATTTAATTTATTTATTTTTTTATTTTATTTTTTTTGCGGTACACGGGCCTCTCACTGTTGTGGCCTCTCCCACTGCGGAGCACAGGCTCCGGACGCGCAGGCCCAGCGGCCATGGCTCACGGGCCCAGCCACTTCACGGCACGTGGGATCCTCCCGGACCGGGGCACGAACCCGTGTCCCCTGCATCGGCAGGCGGACTCTCAACCACTGCGCCACCAGGGAAGCCACTATATACAATTTAATGTGCTACTTTTTCAGTTTAAATTTCTGTTGAGTGCTGTTGTTACATCTGTAAGCTATTCCCAAGTTGCCAGCCTGCCTGCCTACCTGCTTCTCTCGTTCTCTGCTTCTGTCCTTCCCTCTCTACTTCCTTCCTCCCTTCCTTTTGTTCTTCTATTCCTTCCTTTTGTCAGTAAACATTCACTAAGCTCTTTTTTGGTGCCAGACACTTTGGGGAAGGAGATAGACACTCAGCAAACAAAAAGGGGGGGAATCACTATGATGAGGGGTTATAAATATTTGACTTGTTATGTATGTATACAAACGTACACACATATATATATTTTTCTTTTTAACTCAGTACTCAATGTTCATTAGGAAAAAAATACTGATTTAACCCGTCCTGATCCAGCATTACAAAGAACCCATGGGATCATATCCCAGCGAGTAACTATGCTGTAGGGTATGGTTAAGCCCAGCCAGGAGTAGAATGAGGTCATCTGTGGTACTGATGGCTAGGTGCTTTGGGGGTTTCGGTGCAGGCATTGCTCTGTGTAAGAACATTCAGTGGTCTCGGGCAGGAGTCAGCAAACTTTTTTTTCTGTAAAGAGCCAGATAGTAAATATTTTAGGCTTTGTGGGCATATGGACTCAATTTTGCCATTGTGGAGTGAAAGCAGCCATAGCTAACACGCAATCACACAGGCCTTGCTGTGTTCCAATAAAACTTTATGAAAACAGGCCATGGACCAGATTTCTCCTATCTGTCCGTGACTACCAACCTCTAGTCTGCAAGGAGAGACTCTGGACTCAGGTGTAAGCAACCATAGGGACTGGTACTTCCTACTGCTGTGACCCCTAGGGATACCTCTTGCCTTGCTTTTAGAGAAGTTAAAAAAGTGAGGCCCACTCACCTTAATTTCACTCCACCCTCACAGTTGCTTTTAATGAAGTTGTTCTAATCAAAGTAGCCTTTTGGACAACAAAACAATCTCCAGCCTCCCCCGGAACCTCATGCCCTTGCAGCAAGCCTAGAGTTCTTTGGCAAGGTCATCCAGGGATTTTAACTGCCATAAACTGTAGAGATAGTGACTGAAGCTTGGAGTGATAAATAAGGGGAAAGTACCAGGTTTCAAGGAATAGTAAAAAGTTTTACAATAAAAATTATTCTTAAGAATCACTGAAATGTCCCAAAAAGCTGTAAGCAATTTTCCATATTCTTTCTGAATATCATTTTAAATAAATATGTATTATTTAAATATATTATAATTTAACAATGTTTAACCACTTAATGTTTTATTAAGCTGTTTACAATTTTAATTATTTTAAATGATGCTTTGATTAGCAGCTTTCTACATATCGTATTTAAACCATATTTTGATTCCTTCTGATAGACTGTCAAAAGTATAATTATTAGAATAAAAGGATGTAAAGCACAATTAAGGTTCTTGATATATATAGCCAAATTGTTTTCTAGAAAGGTTGTGCCACTTTATACTCCTACCAGCAATATGTGAAAGTTCCTGTTTCAAAATCCCCTTTCTAGCACTGTTTATTTTCTTTTTTACTAAAACATCTTATATTTTGTTTATGAAACGTTCCTATATGTAAAAGTTGGTAAGAGCCAGTTGGCAGCAGGTTTCACGTCGGACTCTTGCCTTTATCAGTCTATTCTGTTATTTTGGGATTGGTTTGCAGAGTAACATGCCATACAACCAACGATGGATTGTGGTCAGACTACTACAGCGTTTGCCTTCTGGGTTGAAAATACAGCCATGGTCACCTGAAAGGCCAGTTTGTGTAGACGATTTGTCGCTGTCTTTCCAGTGGCAAAGCAGAAGTTCTCTTAGCCCGTTTACCTTTCTTGGGAGCCATGATAAAGACTTCTAAGGTGTGATAATTAGTATCCCTTTCTTAAGTTATAGAAGAAGAATAAGAAAGAGGCTCTTTTTCTTTGGTAGTCCGTTTAAAGAGTAGATGAATTTTGGTTTTTGTGTTTTCAGTGTCTAGATAACAGAATGAAGATAATGAAGAAAGCAATTTTAGTGTTCATCCGAAGAATCACATGTATATATTAAAAATAAGATTTATCTTAATATATATACTTAATGAAATATTTACCTTCTTTCATTACGTTTCAAGTTTTTTTGTTTGTTTGTTTGTTTTGTTTTGTTTTTTATGGTACGCGGGCCTCTCACTGTTGTGGCCTCTCCCATTGCGGAGCACAGGCTCCGGACGTGCAGGCTCAGCGGCCATGGCTCACGGGCCCAGCCGCTCCGTGGCATGTGGGATCTTCCCGGACCGGGGTACGAAGCTGTGTCCCCTGCATCGGCAGGCGGACCCTCAACTGCTGTGCCACCAGGGAAGCCCACGTTTCAAGTTTTTGAGGAAATTTTAGTTAAAATGCTGGCCTGGCAATTTTCTTCCCTGTTTTTTTTTTTTTTTTTTTTTTTTTTTTAATGGGGAATAACTAGGTTTTGAAACTAGAAATTTCATTTCTTTTACAGAAATTCTTTTGGTAGATTTGTGTAAGAAGGAGAGTAGTAATGGCATGACATTACAGGTTGAAGCCTACAGTGTCTCTGTAATTTATTTGTTTATAATTAATATAATTATTTATAACTAAGTATAAAATTAAGTATATCTTAATTATAATTTATAATTAAGTATTGTTAATCTTCCTTTGTGGAATGTCAGTCAGTATGTTCCATTGGAACTGCTTTTTCTAGATAGAAGATAGGATGTGGTGATGCTGGTGTTGTTACTGTTTTATATCAACCTAGTGAAAAACTAAAGAACTGTTAGGTTTGTATTTACTTACAGGTGCTTCTAGCATCTTAACTTTGTTGAAAGTTCCTGATGTTTATATAATTCTTTTAGCCTCATTCCTGTGCTGATACTAAAAACAAAACAAACAAAAAAAACCTTGCATTTCTGTTACTGATCATTTTGTAACCATGAAAGAAGAGATTGCTTGTTTTTAGGACAGTAGAATTAAAACAATTTATGTGTTTTTAAAAACCAAAATTTGAAAGCATGAATTGCATTGAAAGAATTTTTAAATTCATTCTTAGCAGAATCTGCATTTAATTAAACATATAGTTTAATTAGGCCTGAGAATTAATATTCAGGTCAAGTTCTTTGTCCATATGTCATTAATGAAGATGTCTATTCATGGCTTAGTAACAGCTTAGAATTCTAAAATAAAGAACCCATAACCTTCAACTAGGTGTTTATTAACATTTACTTTTTTCATATCATCCTCATCAGTTAAAAAAATAATAACAACCTAAAACTTTGGGACTGTATATATTTATGTGTGTGTATGTGTGTTCGTTTGCAAATTATATACATGTACTTCTATACTTATAAATTATGTATATTATAAAACATAAAAATAGAAAATTTTAAATTATAAGATGTAATGATCTTGATAAAATTAACTTTAAAATTTTATCTATTAACAATACATTAAAACTTCTGTTTTCACTTTATAATATTAACAGTAACAATAGAATATGCTTCATTATTTTTGAAACTCTTATAACACCTTGCCACAATCGTAATTCAAGCTGATTTGAAATTCATTTCTGCTCATCCTACAATTATGTGGAAGTTTTTGTTGAAATTTGCCTGGTTAAATTTATCCTCCCTGATACGACTTAGTTCTTACATTTAGTGATTGTTGTGCTAGTTTGTGTATTCTGGTATCCCATGTTATTTCTAAAGTCCAAACTACTCCTATCTTTACTGGCTTAAAACTGTTAATTTGGAAACAGCCAGTAGCTTTGTTCACCTTTCTTGGTTCTCTCTCCAGTCTATCCTCTGACCTCTCCTCTGCTTCAAAAAAAAAAAAAAAAAAGCATTGATTTAGAGAGAGCCTTCAGAAAGCAGCTGATCTCTTTGCTCGGGGAAGGGGAGAAATTAATAGAATCATCCTTCCCAGGTTAACTGGGATTAAAATCAAAACTGTTACAACCCAGTGGCTTCTGGCCAGAATGCAGGAGCTGCCTAGCTGGTCTGAAGGCTCCATTGGAGGGGAGCTAAATACAATACTTCAGGAATGTCCTTGTTTTTCTCGACCAATTATTCCATGTCTTTAAAACTGCAGTTTTGAGTTTTTATTGGTGACAGACATTATTTTCAACAATAAAATCATGTAACAATGGAAACAGTTTTAAACATCCATTATCAGAATATTCTCTGTATATTGTGAGTTTTTTAAAGAGCAACCGCTTTCTCAGTCATTGTTAAAATATCTTTACCTTGAAGGGAGATAGGTTAGATACATGGGCGGCTATTTTGGTTTTTGATACCTGCTGTGTACTTATGTAGCATACTGTTGATGGCCACAAGTCATCATAGAAGAGGTCAAATTTGGAACAGTTGTCTTTTTATAGAAGAAAAGTAGCTAATTTGTACTTAAGTTTGACAAATTTTTAAGATATTTTGCAACAAGATAACCAGCAAATTTCTGTATGGTACACAAAATTTTTTCAATCCCTCTTGGTCTCATTACTAAATTTTGAAAGAATATGTTACTTTAAGATTTGTTTTTAAAGTTCTTTTTACTACATGATATATCATATATACAGAAGAGTGCATGATACATATGTTCAATTTAAAAAAATAATAAAGCCAACACCCATCCAACCAACAACAAGGTCTAGAAATTAGCTGCACCCCAGAAGTTCCCCTTGTGTCCTTCACCAAGCACATCCCTCTTCCTCCCTACAGGTAATCACTCTCATGACATCTGTGTGATCACTTTCCTACTTTTCTTTATAATTTATTGTCTGTGTATCCCTAAATACTGAATTCAGCTTTACCTGTTTTTGCATCTCATGTAAATGAGATCACACTGTATGTATTCTTTTGTGGCTTTTGTTTAGCATTATAATTTTCATCCAAGTTGTATATAACTCTACTTTCATTGCCAGTCGTTTCTAGCATCTTATTCTGTAAGTATCTGCAGTATATTTATCCATTCTACTTTAGAACATATGGGATGTTTCCAGTGTAGGGCTCCTACAAAGAATGCTTCTATAAACATTAATATATGTGTCTCCTGGTATACATATGCAAGAACTTTTCTATGATATATACCTGGGAGTGGATTTGCTTGGCGGTAGTGTATGTGTATATTCAACTTCACTGGATAGTGCCAGACTGTTTTCCATAGGGATTATACCAACTTACATTCCCACTAGAGTTTCCATCGCTCTATCTCCTACTCTTGCTTGATATTGCGAGATTGTTAAATTTTCACCATTCTGATGAACATATAGTGGTATCTCATTCTATTTTTTTCCAAGAGATTGAGGTTGGTAAAATGTTATTAATGATTACTGGTTGTGGGATTATAGGTGATTTTTATATTTTTTATTCTTTTAAAATATTTCCTATAGTACTTAAACTTACCTCTTCAGCTACCATTTCATTGCTCTCTTTCCTCTTTACGGAAAATTCCTTGCAAGGATTATCTGTGCTCACCGTACCACATTTTTCTCTTGAACCCAGTTCAGACAAGCTTTTGTTCTAACCACTCCACTGAAACTGCTCACATGCAGGTTACCCGTGGTCATTTCATCGACTAGTCCTCATCTCATTTGACTTAGCAGTAGCACTTGACAGTCATTTTCTAACCCTGAAAAAGTCTTTAATTTGCTTGAGGATACCACAATAAATTGATTTTCTTATAGGTTGCTGCTTCTCATTTTTTATAGCATTTGATACTTCTGATTATTGCCTCCATCATTTCTCCCCCAGATATTTGTTTAAAAAAATTTTTAACTAAAGAGAAGTTCAAAGCATTATCCTTATAATTTTTTTTCTTATAATTTTTTATTAACTTTTTTTCTGATTATAAAAGCAATACAAGTTTTGATGATCATACTATGGTTATATAAGATATCATCATTGGGGGGAACCTGCATGAAGTATATATGGGAGCTCTTTGTACTATTTTTTCAACTTCTGTATGAGTCTAAAATTATTTCAAAATACATTTATTCACCACATTTTATTGAGCTCCTACGATATGCCAGGTACTATTCTAGGCCTTGGGAATATAGTAGTGGCCAAATTGACAAAAATCCCTGCCCTCATGAAACTTATATTTACTGGAGGTAATCAATAATAAATAAAAAGTATGTATTATGCTAGGTAGTATAAATGCTAAAGAGAAAATGTAAGGTAGAAAAGCAGAGATGGTATATAGGAAATGACAAGGATAGAGAAGAGGGGTTGAAATTTTAGGTATGGTGACAAGCATAGCCAAATGCCTCATTGAGAAAGGGGACCTTGAGGAAGGACTTGAAAGACGTAAAAAAGCAAGCCATGAAGATATTTAGGGAAAAGGCCTTCAGAGCCTTTGTTTATACCTGAAATTATTAACTAAGGTCCTAAAGTAGGTACATGCTTGCAGTGTGTCGGGAATGGTGAGGAAACTACTGTGGTTAGTGTGGTAGACAATGAAGTCCTAGAGGTGGGGTGGGGGAGAGGTAGCAGAGAGCAGTTTGATATATGAATCAGGAGTTCAGGCTGAAGATAATAGTTTGAGTGCCATCAGCGTACACATGATATTTAAAATTATGTAACTAGATGAATCCACCAAGAGACTGAGTATAGACAGAGAAGAGAAAATGTCTGGATTAAACTCTGGGTTACTCTGACATTTAAGGGTTGGGGGTTTGAGAAGGAATCAGCAAGGGAGACAGAGTTCTACCCTTTAGGATTATGTCTTTGTTGGCGTGTGAAGTCCTCCATGTACTAACCCAGGTTTACCTCATCTCTTACTACTTCTCTTCTCACTACTTATAGTTTTAAATAATATATTGTGCTCTTTTTCTGGGTTCTTTCTACATGCTTTTCCATTCTTTGAAGCACTATTTCTTTCCTCCTGTTCCCTGTCCCTTTATATCTTTTAGAATTCACCTCAACAATAGCTTCCTCAGTGGTCTGCAAGACGTGGTTTAGTTTCCCCTTCTATGTACTCTACACATACCCAGCATCACACAATCTTCTTACTCCCATTATTGCTCATAAGCACTTTCTCTCTTTTTCTGTTTTTCTCTCTGGATTGGAATTGCTTACTTATGTATCTCCTCCAGTAGATTATGATCCTTGAGGTTCTATGTCCTATTCATCATTTAACATTTAGCACAGTGCTGAATACTTGGTTGGCACTTAAATAATATTTAATAAACTAGAGAACCAATAAATTAATTAGCCATAATAGAAAGAGAAGAGCTTATACAGGCTCAGCCATTGGAGACAGTGAGTGAAGTTGGAGTGTAGAGCAGGGTTTTTGTGAAAGGGTGTTATTTAGGCATCAGAGGAAGCAAGAAACATGTCGGCAAGCCAGAAGTTAACAATTTTTTTTTTGTAGCAGTAAATATCTAGGTACAATGGCTTGATTAACTTCTTTTCGGTCTTTATTGAAAAGCTGCCTGACAGACATAGTGTTTTACCAAGCAGGTAGAAACAAGTACAGTGGGTTCATTATTTTGAATGTTTATTTGCATAAGATATTTTGAATACTTGATTTCATTTCTAGCAAACTACTCCAATCTGGCAGGTGTTTGAGAGTTGCAGCTTCCATAAAGATGTGAATAAAGCAATAGTTTGTTTCTTTTTTAATTAATTAATTTATTTATTTATTTTTGGCTATGTTGGGCCTTCATTGCCGTGTGCAGGCTTTCTTTTTAGTTGCGGCGAGGGGGGCTACTCTTCGTTGCGGTGCGCAGGCTTCTCATTAAGATGGCTTCTCTTGTTGTGGAGCACAGGCTTTAGGTGTGTGGACTTCAGTAGTTGTGGCACATGGGCTCAGCAGTTGTGGCTTGAGGGCTCTAGAGCGCCGGCTCAGTAGTTGTGGCACATGGGCTTAGTTGCTCCGCCGCATGTGGGATCTTCCCGGACCAGGGCTCAAACCCGTGTCCCCTGCATTGGCAGGCAGATTCTTAACCACTGCCCCACCAGGGAAGCCCTAAAGGAATAGTTTTAAATGAAGGGTCTTCATGTTGAGTATGAACCTTCTTAAGAGTCATAGAATTGTTATTAAACTTCAGAGAAGCGTAACTCTTCAGTAGAAGGGTGGAGACAGATTTAAAAGCCAAAAATTTTTCAGGAATTTAAGGAGTGGAACCTAGAAAAGGTGTTAGGTAGAAATAAGGTTTCTTTGTTTATAAGTGTATTAAATGAATATAAAGGGTTTTGAGTCACATTTTAAAATATTTTAAAAAATTTTTTCTGAATGTTAAAAGCATTTTTTTTCTGTAGCATGACCATAAATATTTTTAAGGTGAGACAAATATAACTTCTACATAAAATATTATGATTTTTTTTCAGTGTGGCACAGTTGAGCTACATTTCAAATGGGAAGTAACATTGATAGGGAGCACTCATGTGAAACTGTGTTCAAAAGAAAAAGCCCAAGTTTCAAAAAATGTTTTATTCTGAATATTGTCCTCTGTATAGTTTTAATTTTAAAAGTGTTTTCAGATCCAACTAAAGTTCAATTTAGAAATATAATTTATATTTTTTGCTTTCTCAGATGAAGCTTTAAGCATATGTTTCTAATAATTCAGTTAAAATATGCTGGGTTGTATATTTTTTTAAAGAATCTGCATTGAAAAGATTCCAAAATATTTATTTGAACAGGCACTCAGCATCTTGATGAAAACTGTTGGAAAAGAAAAACTTTCAGAGTCATTCTGCTCTCTGAGTACCCAAGCCAACTAAACTGGTACAGTTAACACTTCTGTAAGAGGCCAGGAGCCAAGAAATGTAGCTCTTCCTGGACTGCTTTTCAACAGGCCTTCAAGCCAACTTAGTGCTTGATATTAATACCATTGAATTTTCAGATAATAAGCTACAACTAGAACATCTACAACTCTTTCTATCAATATCATACTTATTAGTCTCTACTAGTAATCCTTGATTAGCTTAAATCTCTGCTTTATGTTGGCATTAAAGCTGTAGCTTTAACTTTGTCGGATATCATACTTACAAAACAAGAAGAGAATGCCCTGTAGAGTGTGACCCCACACTGTCTCCCAGACATAAATATTTTTACATTGCTTTTTAGTACTACTGAGTGTCACAGTAGAGATGTAAATTATTTAGAACACCTTAATGCTTTGGAAGGAGAGGTAGTTATCTCAGCCTACCAAATATATAAGTAGGGATAGTTTATTTGGCCTCCTACCCTTTCATTTTCATTGTATCCCCTTGAGATTTATTGATACCGATGAATTCATTTAGCAGTTATATGCTTACTATAGGTAGTATGTCATGTTGATCTCTATATCCACATACTTGCTCTAGTAAGTGCTCTTAGATATTTGTTGGATTGAACTAGAAAGTACCCACCAAATTTAGATGCTGTGATGGAGAGTAAATAGTAAAAGAAAGATTCAAAGATTCTGTATGCTAACTAGAGAGACTAGGCTAAATTTAATTTCTCTAATATCACAGAGTTATTTGGAAAAATAGCATAAACTAAAATTCCAGTCACTTGGTTTTTCAAGTGCTTCCCACAAGATTAGATTAACAGTGTCTCCAAAAATGGTTACCATACTTTAATAACTTTTAAGCTTATTTCAGAACTGTAAATGTAGAAGACTTATGTGGAACCAGTGATAAACCTCCTGGCTTTTTTTCCCATTCTTATTTGGATCTGTGTATAATCTGAAATAGCAAATTATATACAATTTGGGAGACAGTGTCATTTGTGACTTCAGGGGATCTGAGGAATGCAGTCATTTCATGAGCTTGTGCCAGATCTTTCCATTTTGGGTAGCTTATTAATGGAAAGAAAGCAAATGGAGGGAGTTTCAGTAAGGAACTGAATGGGTTAATGACTGAAAATGATGATTGAAAACCAGAATCTGCAGTTGATTGGGACATAGTTATGAGGAGAAAGCATACATATAAATAGTAACATAATGGTATGTTACTGAAATCTAAGAAAAGTAGAACGAGACAAAGTATCTCTAGTGTGTTGATGTTCTATTTGATAGTATTTTGGATAAGTTTCATACGGGAGATGGTTGAGATCACTAATCCTTAGTACATGAACCAACAAATAGGAGTTGTGTTTATCATAAGAAGTAACTTTGGCCCGTAAAGAAGGAGTAGAGACTTTTAACTGGAGGAACATTTTTGTCTGTAATTTCTCTGATTCAGTGCCAGATGCTTTTTGAGAGAACATTCAAAGCCGTGTCTGTCTGAGTTTCATTGTTGAAAACTGCCAGCTGCTATATTTCTTTTTAATAACTGATTGAAGGTCTTTCTGTTATGTCTCCTCTATTGCAAAATTCCTTAAGTTTAAAAAAGTGTGTTTAAAGTAATAGCATTATGAAACAAAAGCTTTATTCTGTGGATTGGATAATACTTCTCTTGTGACATTTTCTTTTCCCACCAAAAGTGAGAAGTGAATGCCTTGCCTTGGTACATCCCATTTCTAATGGAGGACAAGTAGTTATTTTCTTCAGTGGCTGACTTCCAGAATTTCTGCCTGAACGTTCTTTGTCAAGTGTATATTCCCTTCTCTAGGCCTTTCTATATAGAGCCCACAAACATCGTCAATGTGAATGATGTCATTCAGAGGGTTAGTGACCATGCCTCTGCAATGAACAAGAGGATTCATTACTACAGCCGGCTCACTGCTCCTGCAGACAAGGCACTGGTAAGGGGCAAAGCATTGCTAATTGTCTAAGGTTAAGTTGAAATGAACTGAACGACATAAGCCACGGCAGCTCCCAGTGGTTGAACTTTTTGCTGGCCATATTCCAAGGACAGCATCATGGAAAGTCAAAGATATTAATTAATACATCTTACATCTCAGGCTAGTTCATTCTTATTAGCCTGGCATAGAGAGATTTGAAACAATCTCTCTACATTGACAACAGCCTAGAGATTTGTTGGATTAAATTCTGCTAATCCACAATCCTAAAAGCTTTGAGGAGGATAAACTGTTGAAGTAGTTTAGGTCATTGATTAATAACATAAATAATAACAAGTTCTGGTTAGTCTATTCAATTTTTAAGTTTGAAGCTACAAGGGAAAAATGTTTTTAGACATTTTCTACAGGAGTGAGAAACTGAAATATATACATATATATATATGTATATTTTCCTATTTGGTAATGTCCTTTTATAGATCAAAAAGCAGGGTCAAAGAGCAGATGCTAAACATTTTAAGCTTTGTGGGCCACCTACTGTTGCATATTCTTCTCTACTTTTGTTTTATAATCATTTAAACAGCCCCTTACCAAAGGGGCTGTTAAAATAAGGTTGAAGGCTAGATTTGGCCCATGGGCTATGGTTTGTTGACTCTTGATCTTACAAAATCTGTGTTATTATCTTAGAATCAAAAATATATAAGTAATTTCATTTCTTATAAGAATTACCGATATTCAGAAATTTGGAAGTTGAAAGAAAAATGAAGCATTCTGAGAAAAAAATAATGATTTTTTTATAGGTAATAATAAAAAGGGAGAAGGGAATTCAACACTCTAGATGTTTACTGAGGGGCAAGGACTGGGCTAGTCACTTGAACACAGATATCTCATTTTAAGCCTTGTAAATTATTAAGATCTCCTTCTGTGTAATCATAGTAGGGACTTCCAAAATATTCTGGGTGGGATAATTTTTTTCCCCAATTTTTTCACTTTTTCTTCCCCTAGGTCTTTACACCAATAGTTGTGATAAAGTCTTAGTTCCATGTCAGACTTATCTAAGCCCTCTGGGGAGTAGAAGTAATCCAGTATCTCTGGGTCTAGTTCAGACCTCCTAGAGACTGTACTTGTGGAAGCAAACTTCAGAGATACCAACTGGGCCAGTCTAGGTCTGAGTATATGGTGTTTGCCTGGAAATTAAGTCAGCATTGTACACCAAGTTGAATCCCTTTTGTTAACTGACAGTGAGATGAGTCTAGTTAATCAAAGTATATAAACAGTGATCTAAAATTAATAATATGTTATGACCATTTTTAATGATTGTGTGTATGCATCCATGCTCATTTTCTGAGAATCCCAAAATTATTTTTCCTGAAAGACCTTTTAGGGAAGAGTAATATGAAACCACAGGTGTCAAGTCTTTACACAGTTACACCTTTTTATTTCTGAAAATTTCCCCACTTACATTAATATTTTTACTCTAAATTGGGGAAGGGTAGGGACAATGCTGACATCTAGATGCTTGCTAATAAAAGTGTGGCCTGCACAGGCCAGCAATATCAGCATCACTGAGAGTTTGTTAAAAGGGCAGAATCTCAGTCCTTGCTCCAGATCTACTGAATCAAAATCTGTATTTTAACAAATTCTCTGTGTGAATCACAAGAACATTCAAGTTTGAAAAGCACTGTCCTAGACCACTAACGAGAGTGTGGGATCCAATCTTCCAATTTTTCTGTCTCTCCTAATAATTTCTTATCCTGTAGCTTCTAATCCTATCCCTGATAACGTTTGATTTTCACTTTTTCTGAACTTGCTCTGCTAGATATCATGGTTTATCTGCTGCCTGATACAGACATGGTCCTGCCCATTTTTTCTTTTTACTCCATAGTAGAAGACAGCAGAACTCACACCCAAGAGGACCGAGGGTAAAGAGAAGGCAGCAGACCTATTTCCATATATGCTTTTGTATCTATAGGAAATAGTTGTTTCCAAAGCCACACCAGGCATGGCATTCAAGACATTCTTTGCCCACAAGACACCACCAATCATATGCATAAAGAGAGAAGGATTTGGGCTTCCCTGGTGGCGCAGTGGTTGAGAGTCCACCTGCCGATGCAGGGGACACGGGTTCGTGCCCCGGTCTGGGAAGATCCCACGTGCCGCGGAGCGGCTGGGCCCGTGAGCCATGGCCGCTGAGCCTGCACGTCCGGAGCCGTGCTCCGCAACGGGAGAGGCCACAGCAGTGAGAGGCCCACGTACCGCAAAAAAAAAAAAAGGGATTTGATATTTTTTCTTTTTGCACCAGTTCGTATCCTGTCTACTTGCTGAGTCCTAATGCTCCACTTTCTTGAGGTGTTTCCCAACTATTCTAGTCCCCATTGCTGTTGTTATCATTATTATTGTCATTCCTTGTTCGAGTTGAACACTTAATTTTTATTCTTATAGCATTTTCTAATTGTTTCACATGTGTTCCAACTGGAATTTAAACTTCTTGAAGTTAAGGGTTGTATATTATTTTTACTTGAATGCTAAACCTAGCACAGAGTTGTAGATTTACGTAGTAAGTACTGATATAAAAGACTGTTGATTTATACCAGTCAGCTCCTATGTCTTTAATATTACGTGTAAGGACTACATATTCTCAAAGGGCAGTTCTCAGGGAGACGGTCAGAATTCCATCAGGAAACCGTATTTTTTGTCCCTCCAAAATAGGGAGGTAGAATTACAAAGAAATGTGTCAGGGTAAGGTGGGAGCTATGTGTATAAAAATGTGTATCTATTCAATTGTTCTTTCTGTGTACGTCTTCAACCTCTCTCTATTGGCTCCTTCCCTTTTGCTTACATCTTCTGTCTTTAAGGACACTTGCTTTGCCTTTTCCTTAAGCCACTTTAGCTCACCTTTTTCTTCTGGTACCAAAGCATTTAGAAGAATAGTCCATATTTATTATTCCTTTCTTTCCCTTCTGTTGACTCCTCAATTCTTTATAGTTTGAGTTCCCTACCTGCCTCTTTGCTAAAACCAGCTTCACATAGGAGTTTGGTGACCACTTCATTCTTAAAATTTCCCTCACTTAAGACCCAAGTCTCCTCCATCTAGAATTACTTAATCTAGGTCTTTGCTGGCTCTTCTTCCTCCTGTCTCATGAAAATCAAGAGAAAAATATTTTGACAATTGCATACTCTAGGAATTCATTCTCATTTGAGATGAACAGTTTATTGCTTATAGTATTTAAACTCTTGCTCCTTTAGATCTTCTACTATATTTGAAAAATAATTTTTATATTTATTAATCAGATACACACACTATTTAATTGTTCATGATATTTGGAAATGTGTCTAGAGTCAGGTACTCTGTTGTATAGAAAATATCCTCTGTTGCACATTTACTGGTTCTAACATTTCTGTACTTTTTTTTTTAACCAGGTTGCCCCAGATCATGTAGTTCCAGCTCCAGAAGAGTGCTATGTGTATAGTCCATTGGGTTCTGCTTATAAACTTCAAAGTTACACTGAAGGATACGGTAAAAACACCAGTTTAGTAACCATGTGAGTAAAACTACTTTTTGGAGCATAACAAACTTTTTGTAAACAAAAATTATTGATTATTTTAATTTTTTGTCTTAATTAAAATGTTTGAAGAGTCAAACGTCATATTTTTACTGCTATTACTCTGCTTTCAGTTTTATGATTTGGAATACCATGATGGGAACATCTATACTGAGTATTCCTTGGGGCATAAAACAGGTAATATAATTTTCAGCACACTTTTTGCCAGAATTTTTTTTCTCTTTGTATTTTAAGTTTTACAATAGAGGTTTTAATAAATCTACATAAAATTTATTAAAGAAAATAGATGATTATATTTATTTATTTTAATTTCATTTATTTATTTTTTTGGCTGAGTTGGGTCTTCGTTGCCGCACATGGGCTTTCTTTAGTTGCGGCGAGTGGAGGCTACTCTTCGCTGTGGTGCGCGGGCTTCTCATTTGTGGTGGCTTCTCTTGTGGAGCACAGGCTCTAGGCACACAGACTTCAGTAGTGGCAGCACGCGGGCTTCAGTAGTTGTGGCACGTGAGCTCAGTAGTTGTGGCTTATGGGCTCTAGAGTGCAGGCTCAGTAGCTGTGGCGCACGGGCTTAGTTGCTCCACAGCATGTGGGATCTTCCTGGACCAGGGATGGAACCCGTGTCCCCTGCATTGGCAGGCAGATTCTTAACCACTGCGCCACCAGGGAGGTCCCTAGATGATTATATTTAATTTTACATTAGTTGTCTGGTTTTTAATCATAATTGTTTATGGGAAACAATATGGTTATATATGAATTTATTCTAAAATGATGATATATGTTGTTCTGTATTTTTATTTTTTAAACAGGCTGGGTTTACTACTGGAATGTGTGTCATCATGCTGATGGGCCTTTTAACACTTTATTGCTGCTACAGAGTGGTGAAATCACGAGCTATCATATGTAAGAACTTGCCACTGTAAAAACAGATGAGTGATATGGGTACTAAGAATTTATGTTGAGGTAGATCACTAATGTGTACATTTCAGAAATGTGTTAACTATTTTCTGCCTAAAGATTTACTTCTCTAATTCATAGCATTTGACTGAACTGATATGTTAATGAATGTAGTGGCCGCCTTTGAAATTCTGAGAGTCTAGTTCTTTGCAGAGCGCATTTACTTTGGTGCTAATTTCCTCATAAGAATCATTTTAAAAGTTGTATTTTAAAAATAAGGTCTTTGCTAGAACTAAATTGAGAATTCTGTGATTCTTATCAGTTTATGGTGACTTGTTTTGACCTATCCCTACCAAAATATCTAAATGTTGGAATCTCCTAAAAGTAGAAATTGTAAGTATGAAAATGTGAGCAATGTGTCCTTTGTAATGAATTCTCAAAGTTGTACCAACGCGTTACCTCCACTCATTTCTATAATTTAGATCAGGGAAATACCTTTTTAGGTTGTTTTAGTTTAGGACCTAAATAGACATACATTATTTCATTGAATCTTAGCAAGTACGAATCAACAGACCAGGCTTTGCCTCCTGTTTTATTCTGTCTCTACTAAGCAATGGTCCATTTTCTCTCAATTGTATTATTTAGTCATATCCCTTTCCCATTTATCCACAAGTCCCTTGGTGCTCTTATAGATATGCTACATTCTTTATATGAGGTAGACAGTTAGCCCTTTACCTGTTATTTTTTGTTAATTTCTTTCCTATGCAATATTTGAATGGCTTTTGTATTGTATTAGTTTGTTTATATCTGCCTATCTTTTCCACTGTAATTTCTATTTCTTCAGTTGATAGAAAAGGATAACCTTTCAGGTGCTATTTTTACATTGTCATCTAAATTTTCTGTTATTTAATTTTTAAATTAACTCAATTGTCTCAAATTTTTTTAAATTGAAGTATAGTTGATGTACAATATTATATAAGTTACAGGTGTACAATATAGTGATTCACAATTTTTTAAATTTATATTCCATTTATAGTTATTATAAAATATTGGCCATATTCCTCATGTTACACAATATATCCTTATAGCTTATTTTATACATAATATATAGTTTGTACCTCTTATTCCTCTACTGCTCTATTGCCCTTCCCCACTTCCCTCATTATCTGAAATTTAAATCGGCATGTGGTGTGAAGTATGACTCAAAACTTTCCTCTATGTTATTATTAAGTATGCCAAATATTGGATAATGTCTTCTGTCCCTTATTGATGATTTCTTCTAGCCTTGGTTTATCACTTGCTTTTATTAATTATAAAATTTTATGATACTATAATCTACTTCTCAGATTACCTGTACTATTTCATTCACCTACATTTCTTTTTATGGTTTGTTCTATAATTTTTTGTTTTGTTTTTGTTTTTTTTAATTGAAGTATAGTTGATTTACAATGTTGTGTTAATTTCTGCTGTATATAATGTTTTAATTACTGTTATTTCATAATATGGTCTAATGCCTGGTGGTGGAATACCCATAATCTTTTGCTAAATGTTTTGATTTAATTTGGAGAGCACAAATTATGAATATGGAATATATGATTAACATCTAATTTTATTCTTTCCCTTTTATATTTTATCTAGCATCAGTGGATACCACTACCTGGGAATATCCAGATGTCTGCAGATATTATTTTGGCTCCTTTGGGCAGTGGTCAAGTCTCCTTTGCTCCTTGGTGTCTCTCATTGGAGCAATGATAGTGTATTGGGTGCTTATGTCTAATTTTCTTTTTAATACTGGAAAGTTTATTTTTAGTAAGTATCCATATCGTATGCTTTAACACAGTTACTTTCAGATACAATAACTACTATAATGTTTTCGTTTCAACCTTAAATTCTGGCCTTGGGATTAATAAAGTAAAAAGTAATATTTGTAATTCTAGAACATATACTTGATTCAGTTTGTTTTCTATGGTTATGATCTCAAATATAATGTGTATGTTAATTTCCAAAAATTAATTTTTGAATAAATAATATTCCTTCAAATTCTCTAATTAACATAAAATATTTCTAAGTTCTAACAGATGTTTTAAGCATTGCTCAATTTTTATCACAAAATTTTAGTGTAACAGAAAAACTTATGAAGTTCCTTGGTGTTTGTTGCTAAAGAATTCAATGTGTAGAGTCTTGAAGAAACAAATTTCAGTCATGTATTTTCAAAATATTAGGATCTAAAATTAGGAAACAATAGAATAGTGGAATTTATGTGGGAAATATATTATTAAATAAGCCCTATATATTTAAAATCTAGATTTACATGAAAACCAAATTTCAAAATAAGTTTTAAAATAACTACAATAGCTAATTTTCCTAAGAGCTTTTGAGAGGCAGGTGAGGGAGATAAATTCTATTTTTATTTTAAACTATAAAATTAGCATTTTAATTAATTTTTTTATTAACAATCATTTTTATTGTATGAGAAATTATGAAATGTTTCAAACTACCAAGGAAATGCAGAGGGTAATAGAAATACCATTGTACCCACCAAATGAGTTTTCATGTCTTAACATTTTGCCATATTTACATTAGTTCTCTATTCTTACAGACCTATAAATGTAGCCCCAGGTGTACTCCTTCTCAATCTCATTTTCCTTCTTCCCTAATTTTGGTACAAAATAGTGGTACCTACATGTTTTTGTTATCTTACTATATAAATATATAAGCAACATACTGTATTATTTTGCAAGTTTTTAATCTGTATAAATGCTATTGCAACTTGCTTTTTTCTGTAATCATCTTCAATAATACATTGTTCTAGTTCAATTTAACTGTTTTATTCCATAATATGAATGTACCGTGACTTCTTTATCCATTCTCTTGCTATTTAATTTGTTTTCAGTTAGGTACTTTCCTGTTACAGACAAGATTTTGTTAAACATCATTGTTTGTCTCCTTGTGTATATGTGGGAGAGTTTCTTCAAACTATGTACCTATAAGACAAATTGCTGGAACTTAGAATATTCACATTTTCAACTTCACTAGAAATTACGGGATTGTTCTTTATCATTCTTATACCAGTTATACTCCTGCCAACAGTTTATGAAACTTCCCCTTGTTCCACATCCTCATCCTCACTTGATATTATCAGACTTAAATTTTGCCAGTGGGGATATGGTTTAATTTGCATTTCTCCTCATAAGGAATGATCCCAGACACGTTTTTTTGTTTGTTTTGTTTTTTGGCTGTTGTGGCCTCTCCCATCGCGGAGCACAGGCTCCGGAGGCGCAGGCTCAGCGCCCATGGCTCACGGGCCCAGCCACTCCGCGGCATGTGGGATCTTCCCGGGCCGGGTCATGAACCCGTGTCTCCTGCATCGGCAGGTGGACTGTCAACCACTGCGCCACCAGGGAAGCCCCCAGACATCTTTTCTTAATTGGACATTATATAGCTTGTTATATCCTTTGCCCATTTTCCTTTGGGATTGTTGGTCTTTTTCTTATTTATTTATAGGAACTCTTTGTAAAGTTTGGATACTAATATTTATTCATTAATGTATGCAAATATCTTCCAGTTAGTGACTTATCTTCACTTTGTCTATGGTGGCTCTGTGGTTTGGAAGTTTTTCTTTTACTTTAAAATTACTCAGTCTTTTTCATTATGGTCCACAACTCTTCCACATACATTTTAGAATCAACTTGTCAAATTCCACAAAAAATTCCAATCAGAATTTGATTGAAATTGTATTGAATTTATCAGTCAGTGTACCTTAATGTATCAACCACTACCATAATTGATGTCATTAGGGTACTGACTTTAGAATCTGATTGGCATTGCATTGGATTTATAAATGTGGACAGAATAATATCATTAGGATACTGAGTCTTACTGTCCATGATCATGGCATGGAATAGTTCTCCATTTATTTAGGTTTTTTTAAATATCTTTTAAATTTTTATTGATAAAGGTCTTACATATCTTATTTTTAGACTTATTTTATTCTCAAGACCCTAAAATATTTTTTCTTTGGTAAAGCAGTTTTAGTTTAATATTCAAATACACATACTTTTTATTATAGAAAATTTCAAACATGTACAAATTAAATGGAACAACATAAGGAACCTTCATGTTCCCCTCACCTGTTTTCTTTCCTTCTTAAAAAAAATTGTTTGTTTATTTATTTATGGCTGCATTGGATCTTTTTTTTAACATTTTTATTGGAGTATAATTGCTTTACAATGGTATGTTAGTTTCTGCTGTATAACAAAGTGAATCAGCTATACATATACATATATCCCCATATCTCCTCCCTCTTGCATCTCCCTCCCACCCTCTCTATCCCATCCCTCTAGGTGGTCACAAAGCACCAAACTGATCTCCCTAAGCTATGTGTCTGCTTCCCACTAGCTGTCTGTTTTACACTTAGTAGTGTATATAAGTCCATGCCAGTCTCTCACTTCGTCCCAGCTTACCCTTCCCCCTCCCTATGTCCTCAAGTCCATTCTCTACACCTGTGTCTTTATTCCTGTCCTGCCCCTAGGTTCTACATAACCATTTTTTTTGTTTTTAGATTCCATGTATATGTGTTAGCATACGGTATTTATTTTTCTCTTTCTGACTTACTTCACTCGTATAACAGACTCTAGATCCATCCACCTCACTACAAATAACTCAATTTCGTTTCTTTTTATGGCTGAGTAAATACTCCATTGTATATATGTGCCACATCTTCTTTATCCATTCAACTGTCAGTGGACACTTAGGTTGCTTCCATGTCTTGGCCATTGTAAATAGACCTGCAGTGAACATTGTGGTACATGATTCTTTTTGAATTACGGTTTTCTCAGGGTATATACCCAGTAGTGGGATTCTGGGTTGTATGGTAGTTCTATTTTTAGATTTTTAAGGAACCTCCATACTGTTCTCTATAGTGGCTGTATCAATTTACATTCCCACCAACAGTGCAAGAAGGTTCCCCTTTCTCCACCCCCTCTCCAGCATTTATTGTTTGTAGATTTTTTGATGATGGCCATTCTGACTGGTGTGAGGTAGTATCTCACTGTAGTTTTGATGTGCAGTTCTCTAATGATTAGTGATGTTGAGCATGCTTTCATGTGTTTGTTGGAAATCTGCATATCTTCTTTGGAAAAATGTCTCTTTAGGTCTTCTGCCCATTTTTGGATTGGGTTGTTTGATTTTTTGATATTGAGCTGCTTGTAAATTTTGGAGATTAATCCTTTGTCACTTGCTTCATTTGCAAATATTTTCTCCCATTATGAGGGTTGTCTCTTCATCTTGTTTATGGTTTCCTTTGCTCTGCAAAAGCTTTTAAGTTTCATTAGGTCCAATTTGTTTATTTTTGTTTTTATTTCCATTTCTCTAGGAGGTGGGTCTAAAGGATCTTGCTGTGATATATGTCAAAGAGTGTTGTGCCTATGTTTTCTTCTAAGAGATTTATAGTGTCTGGCCTTACATTTAGGTCTTTAATCCATTTTGAGTTTATTTTTAGGTATAGTGTTAGGGAGTGTTCTAATTTCACTCTTTTACATGTAGCTGTCCAGTTTTCCCAGCACCACTTATTGAAGAGGCTGTCTTTTCTCCATTGTATACTCTTGCCTCCTTTATGAAAGATAAGGTGACCATATGTGCATGGGTTTATCTCTGGGCTTTCTGTCCTGTTCCATTGATCTGTATTTCTGTTTTTGTGCCAGTACCATACTACCTTGATTACTGTAGCTTTGTAGTATGGTCTGAAGTCAGGCAGCCTGATTCCTCCAGCTCCGTTTTTTATTCTCAAGATTGCTTTGGCTATTCGGGGTCTTTTGTGTTTCCATACAAATTGTGAAATTTTTTGTTCTAGTTCTGTGAAAAATGCCATTGGTAATTTGATAGGTATTGCATTGAATCTGTAGATTGATTTGGGTAGTATAGTCATTTTCACAATGTTGATTCTTCCAATCCAAGAACATGGTATATCTCTCCATCTGTTTGTATCATCTTTAATTTCTTTCATCAGTGTCTTTTAGTTTTCTGCATATAGGTCTTTTGTCTCATTAGGTAGGTTTATTCCTAGGTATTTTATTCTTTTTGTTGCAATGGTAAGTGGGAGTGTTTCCTTAATTTCTCTTTCAGATTTTTCATCATTAGTGTATAGGAATGCAAGAGATTTCTGTGCATTAATTTTGTATCCTGCAACTTTACCAGATTCATTGATTAGCTCTAGCAGTTTTCTGGTGGCATCTTTAGGATTCTATATGTATAGTATCATGTCATCTGCAAACAATTACTGTTTTACTTCTTCTTTTCCGATTTGTATTCCTTTTATTTCTTTTTCTTCTCTGATTATCATGGCTAGGACATCCAAAACTATGTTGAATAATAGTGGTGAGAGTGGGCAACCTTGTCTTGTTCCTGATCTTAGAGGAAATGCTTTCAGTTTTTCACCATTGAGAATGATGTTTGCTGTGTGTTTGTCGTATACGGCCTTTATTATGTTGAGGTAGGTTCCCTCTATGCCCACTTTCTGGAGAGTTTTTATCATAAATTGGTGTTGAATTTTGTCAGAAGCTTTTTCTGCATGTATGAGATGATCATATGGTTTTTATTCTTCAATTTGTTAATATGGTGTATCACATTGATTAATTTGCATATACTGAAGAATCCTTCCATCCCTGGGATAAATCCCACTTGATCATGGTGTATGATCCTTTTAATGTGTTGTTGGATTCTGTTTGCTAGCATTTTGTTGAGGATTTTCACATCTATATTCATCAGTGATATTGGTCTGTAATTTTCTTTTTTTGTAGTATCTGTCTGCTTTTGGTATCAGAGTGATGGTGGCCTCGTAGAGTGAGTTTGGGAGTGTTCCTTCCTCTGCAATTTTTTGGACGAGTTTGAGAAGGATGGGTGTTAGCTCTTCTCTAAATGTTTGATAGAATTCATCTGTGAAGCCATATGGTCCTGGAGTTTTGTTTGTTGCAGTTTTTTTTTTTTTACATCTTTATTGTGGTATAATTGCTTTGCAGTGGTGTGTTAGTTTCTGCTTTATAACAAAGTGAATCAGTTATACATATACATATGTTCCCATATCTCTTCCCTCTTATTGCAAGATTTTTAATCACAGTTCCAATTTCATTACTTGTGCTTGGTCTGTTCATATTTCTATTTCTTCCTGGTTCAGTCTTGGAAGGTTATACTTTTCTAAGAATTTGTCCATTTCTTCCAGGTTGTCCATTTTATTGGCATGGAGTTGTTTGTAGTAGTCTCTTATGATGCTTTGTATTTCTGTGGTGTATGTTGTAACTTCTCCGTTTTCATTTCTAGTTTTATTGATCTGAGTCCTCTCCCTCTTTCTTTTTTTTCCCCTCTTTTTCTCGATGAATCTGGCTAAAGGTTTATCAATTTTGTTTATCTTTTCAAAGAACCAGCTTTTAGTTTTATTTATCTTTGCTATTGTTTTCTTTGTTTCTATTTCATTTGTTTCTGCTCTGATCTTTATGATTTCTTCTACTGATTTTGGATTTTGTTTGTTCTTCTTTCTCTGGTTCTTTTAGGTGTAAGGTTAGATTGTTTATTTGAGATTTTTGTTGCTTCTTGAGGTAGGATTGTAGTGCTATAAACTTCCCTCTTAGAACTGCTTTTGCTGTATCCCATAGGTTTTTGGGCCATCGTGTTTTCATTGTCATTTGTCTCTAGGTATTTTTTGATTTTCTCTTTGGTTTCTTTAGTGATCTCTTGGTTTTTTAGTAACATATTGGTCAGCCTCCATGTGTTTGTGTTTTTTCTTTTTAATTTATTTACTTTATTTATTTTTGGCAGCATTAGGCCTTTGTTGCTGTGTGCAGGCTTTCTCTAGTTCCGGTGAGCAGGGACTACTCTTCATTGTGGTGCACAGGCTTCTTATTGCGGTGGCTTCTCTTGTCGCATAGCACGTGCTCTAGAGCGCAGACTCAGTAGTTGTGGCACAGAGGCTCAGTAGTTGTGGCTCATGGGCTCTAGAGCGCAGGCTCAGTAGTTGTGGCTCACAGGTTAGTTGCTCCGCGGCATGTGGAATCTTCCCAGACCAGGGCTTGAACCCGTGTCTCCTGCATTGCCAGATGGATTGTTAACCACTGCACCACCAGGGACGTCCTGTTTGTGTTTTTTACGTTTTTTTTCCCTGTAATTTATTTCTAATCTCACAACGTTGTGGTCGGAAAAGATGCTTGATGTGATTTCAATTTTCTTAAATTTACTGAGGCTTGATCTGTGACCCAAGATGTGATCTATCCTGGAGAGTGTTCTGTGTGCACTTGAGAACAAAGTGTAATCTGCTGTTTTCGGATGGAATGTATTATAAATGTCAATTAAATCTATGTGGCCTACTGTGTCATTTAAAGCTTGTGTTTCCTTATTAATTTTCTGTCTGGATGATCTGTCCATTAGTATAAGTGAGGTGTTAAAGTCCCGTGCTATGATTGTGTTGCTGTCGATTTCATCTTTTATAGCTGTTAGCATTTGCCTTATGTATTGAGGTCCTCCTCTGTTGGTTGCATATATATTTATAATTGTTATATCTTCTTCTTGGATTGATCCCTTGATCATTATGTAGTGTCCTTCCTTGTCTCTTGTAACATTCTTTATTTTATTTTTTTTTTTTTTTGCGGTATGCGGGCCTCTCACTGTTGTGGCCTCTCGCATTGTGGAGCACAGGCTCCGGATGTGCAGGCTCAGCGGCCGTGGCTCACAGGCCTAGCCGCTCCACGGCATGTGGGATTTTCCCGGACCGGGTCACAAACCCGTGTCCCCTGCATTGGCAGGCGGACTCTCAACCACTGCGCCACCAGGGAAGCCCAACATTCTTTATTTTAAAGTCTATTTTTTCTAATATGAGTATTGCTACTCCAGCTTTCTTTTGATTTCCATTTGCATGGAATATGTTTTTGCATCCCCTCACTTTCAGTCTGTATGTGTCCCTAGGTCTGAAGTGGGTCTCTTGTAGATACCATATATATGGGTCTTGTTTTTTTATCCATTCACCGAGCCTGTGTTTTTGGTTGGAGCATTTAATCCAGTCACATTTAAAGTAATTATCAAATATGTATGTTCCTATTACCATTTTCTCGATTGTTTTGGGTTTGTTTTTGTAGGTCCCTGTCTTGTCTTGTGTTTCCCACTTAGAGAAGTTCCTTTAGCATTTGTTGGAGAGTTGATTCTGTGGTGCTGAATTAGCTTCTGCTTGTCTGTAAAGCTTTTGATTTCTCTGTCAATCTGAATGAGATCCTTGCTGGGTAGAGTAATCTTGGTTGTAGGTTCTTCCCTTTCATCACTTTAAATACAACGTGCCACTCCATTCTAGCTGGTAGAGTTTCTACTGAGAAATCAGCTGTTAATGTTATGGGAGTTCCCTTTTATGTTATTTGTCATTTTTCCCTAGTTGCTTTTAATAATTTTTCTTGGTCTTTAATTTTTGTCAATTTGATTACTATGTGTCTTGGCGTGTTTCTCCTTGGGGTTATCCTGTCTGGGACTCTCTGAACTTCCTGGACTTGGGGGCTATTTCCTTTCCCATGTTAGGGAAGTTTTCGACTGTAATCTCTTCAAATATTTCATCGGGTCCTTTCTCTCTTTCTTCTTCTTCTGGGACCCCTATAATATGAATGTTGTTGTGTTTAATGTTGTCCAGAGATTTCTTAGGCTGTCTTCATTTCTTTTCATTATTTTTTCTTTATTCTCTTCTGCGGCAGTGAATTCCACCATTCTCTCTTCCAGGTCACTTATCCATTCTTCTGCCTCAGTTATTCTGATATTGATTCCTTCTGGTTTATTTTTAATTTCAATTATTGTATTGTTCATCTCTGTTTGTTCTTTAATTCTTCTAGGTGTTTGTTCTTCAGTTCTTCTAGGTCTTTGTTGCACATTTCTTGCATCTTCTCAATCTTTGCCTCCATTCTTTTTCCAAGCTCCTGCATCATCTTCACTATCATTATTCTGAATTCTTTTTCTGGAAGGTTGCCTATCTCCATTTCATTTAGTTGTTCTTCTGAGGGTTTTTCTTGTTCCTTCATCTGGTACATAGTCCTCTGCCTTTTCGTTTGTCTATCTTTCTGTGAATGTGGTTTTCCTTCCACAGGCTGCAGATTTGTAGTTTTTCTTGCTTCTCGTGATATAGTTTTTAATTATAAAAAATTCAGATTATTTTTTGCTGTTATAATAAAAGAACCTAATTTTTTAATATTTATCTTGAATCTAGTCAATGTGTTGAACTCTTATTGCTTATAATTTTGTAGATTCACTTCCGATTTTCTATTTAGGTAGTTATGTCATCCATGAATAGTGAAAAGTTCTTCCTCTCTAGTTATTATTTTTTGAATGATTCATATCTATATGCATACATTTATATTTAATATGTACATACATACATATATACACACAGGCACATGCACACACATGTATATATGTTTACTTATATACACATATAGATATATTTATCTTTTTTTAAACTGTAAAGTTGCATGGATGCAGTGCTGGTAGACATCCTTATATTGTTCCTGAGCAAATCTTTCTAATGTTTCACCATTACATATTGCATTAGTTGTAGGATCAAAGGGTTGTATCCTTTAGTAATTCAGAGATGTTCTAGCCTATTGTTTTCTTAAGCATTTTTATTAATGTGTGCTGGATTTTATTAAATATTTAATCTACATCTCTTGAAATGATTGTAAAGCTTTTCTCCTTTAAATTGTTAACATGGAGAATTAAGTGAATACATTTTATAATATTTAAATCATACTTATATTCTGGGACAAACTTAAATTAGTTTGTAAGTCATGATGTATATTTTAAATTTTCTTACTGGATTCAGTTTACTTTTGGGAGGAGTAGGAGTAATGTTTTATTTAGAACTTTTGTGTCTCTTCATAAGAGATAGTGGCGTAGATTTTTTCTTTCTCATACTGTCCTCATTGAGCCTTGATGTATTAGGGCTGCTGTAACAAATTACCATAAACTGTTTGGCTTTAAACAAGAGAAATTTGTTCTCTCCCACAGTCCTGGAAACTAGAAGTCCAAAATCAAAATATCTGTAGGGCTCTCTGCTTCCTCTGAAGCCTTTAGGGAAGAAGCCTTTCTTGCCTCTTTCTAGTTTCTGATGATCGACTGCTGGCAGTCTTTGGTATTCCTTGAGTTGTATGTAGGTGTATCACTCCAATTTCGGCTTCTGCCTTCACTTGGCCATCTCCCCTCAGTGTCTCTGTGTCCAAAATTTCCTGTTCTTACTAAAGACACCAGTCACTAAATTTAGGGCCTATCCTAATCCAGTATAACCTAATGTTAACTTGATTATCTCTACATAGAGTCTGTTTTCAAGTATGGTCACATTCTAAGTTTCCTGATGGACATGGATTTGGGGAGAAGACTGTTCAGCCCAGTATACTTGGTATCAAGGTTTTACTAGCGTTATGTAAGTCTTTGGCACCAGGAATTCCTTAAAGATTCATAACTTCCGATCTTAAATCACTAATAAGCCCTGGAGATAACTGTAAAAACCTAGAGCACTAGACTACTTCTTTCATTCCGTCTTGAGAGGTGTACAATGGAGATGAATAATTCACATATTTAACTTACTTTACAATGGAGATGAATAATTCTTATATTTAACTTACTTTTATATAACTTACAATATAATTCACATATTTAACGTACAATGGAGATGAATAATTCACATATTTAACTTACTCCAGCATTTTTTACCATCCTATTTTTAAGTTTTACATTACTTTTATTAATGCTTACTAAGGTTATAAAAGGTTAACATCAAACAGTATAAAGTAAATTCCCTCAGGCAAGTAAAAACATATTCTTTACCCATTCTCTCATTCACTGTAGAATGACATGAATGCTCAGGTATCTGCGATAGCTTTTTGTTTTGCTACTTCTTTTAGTATTACTTAGTGGTGCTTGTGAGCAATAATTACTATATAGCCTTCAGTTTATAATAGCACGTCCTATACTTTGTAAAAACTTTAAGTGATTTTCCAGATAAACTCAGCTGTTATGAGTACTTGGCTTTACCTCTTTTGCAGACTTTAGAACTTTATTATAAAAGATCTGGGGCTTCCCTGGTGGCGCAGTGGTTGAGAGTCCGCCTGCCGATGCAGGGGACACGGGTTCGTGCCCCGGTCTGGGAAGATCCCACATGCCGCGGAGCGGCTGGGCCCGTGAGCCATGGCCGCTGAGCCTGCGCGTCCGGAGCCTGTGCTCCGCAAGGGGAGAGGCCACAACAGTGAGAGGCCCGCCTACCGCAAAAAAAAAAAAAAAAAAAAAAGATGTAACTATACTTATATAAATTAGTGTCCGTATAGGTAAAAAAATTGTGCACACTGTCTTTATTCCAGGGCTTTTAACTAAATTCAGCCTTGTGAGTAGTTTTTTAAAAAAATCTTCAGTCATGTAAAACACAGTGGGACTGTGACACCAATGACATTGTTCCTGTAGTAGAGAAAGCTGAAGAAGGTAAAGCTATGTTAACAGTGAAGTAGCCTTTGTTCAGTGTACTAGGTAATATTACCACACAGTAGATCTTAAAAGATTTTTATAGGTAAAAGGCTTTAGAGGGTGATTGATTTAGCATCTTTCATTCAGTATTAAACTATATTTTCCCCTTAATTTTTAGACTTTATTCATCACATTAATGACACAGATGCTATACTGAGCACCAACGATAGCAACCCTGGTAAGTAGTTTGGAATTGAAAGTTTGGCTTGTTTATTTATTCATCACCTTGCTTCAGAAATGATTTAATGTAGAACCTATAACTTTATTTTAGGTAAATGAACAGCATAAAATGATTATGTTAAGTAAGCCACTGTTAAATTGTTGGCAGTCAGTATGTTCAAAAAAAAAAACTACAAAATTTTGTGTTAATGTGAGCTAAACAATATTTAGTTCATATTATTCAATTCACAGTTATAGCTCACATCTATAGTATCCATATTTGCCTATGATCAATACACATTTTGAAGAACCTATATCACTGCTAATTGTTTTGGAAGTCTAGAACCATAGTTCTCAGTTTGTTAACTTAGTTTTAGACATTTATTGTTTTAGTTAGTAGTATTTAAGATATACAAATCTGTGGCCTAAATTTCCTAATAATGAACCAAGGTTAGTAAATACAGAAAAATAAAGATTTGTCCAAAAAAACCCTTAATTTCTTAGAAAAGTTTCTTTTAATTAATTTATTAAAAATAAACGTTTGTGGCCTATGGGTTTATCCAATATGGCAGTCATAGGAAAAGTGAATAGAAAAGCTAACATAACCTGGTTAACAGTGTAACTAACATCACCTAAAGCTTTTATGTGTTTAAGTTTCAGAGATACTGAATTCATAGCATTTTGATGGAGGTACACATTGATCACTAAGAGGACAATTCATTCAATGCATATTTATTAAGCCTATTACCTGTGAGGAACTGTTCTAGGCTCTGGGATATAATGGACAGACAAGAGTTTCTCCTCTCATAAAGCGTACATTCCCATGTTTTCTATTCAGTGTCTTGTTTTACCCCTTGATTAAACTGATTAACCTGTCATTTATTAACACTAGAAAATGAGTGAAGTATCAGCTTTTATTTCTGTGAACACACACATACACACTTTTCAATAATTATACTAAAGTATTTTAGTATAATTTAAACATATATCTCTTGCACCCTGTTCCTTACCTCAGAAATTTCAAAAGACCAGGTAACATACTTGTCTTAAAAGAGAAATTCATTTTACTATAGCTATTCTGAAATCAATTGATAAAACTAGTTTATTAATATCTAATAGGATTTCTTCACTAGAGTTCATTGTTGAGTTCATAAATATCACAATTACAGTGATAATTTGGAGAGCACCATCAGCAAAGTCAGTTTAGTTTGCATAGTGATATGTTGATAGTAGCACTTCTTGATTCTTTGGTTTATTTTGAACAGTGTATTAAATAGAGTGTGAAACAATCTGTCTCAGTTAATATTAAAAATTACAACTCACATTTATTGGATACTTACTGTGTGCAGGCATTGTTCTAAATATTTTACAGCAACTCCATAAGGTAGATCTTTTCTCTCATTTTCTGTGCAGAAACGAAGGTACAGAGAAGTTAGTGACTTGCCCAAGTTTACATAACTATTAAGTGACAGAGTCGAGATTCTTTATTCAGTCAATATACTTCCATAGCCTGTGCTCTTTACCACTGTAATTATTAGCACAGTTATTAGCACAAAAATTCAAGTTAATTTACTTCTCTCCAGAGCATAGAAGAAAAATGTGCATGTTAAAGTGCTAAGAAAAAAGGTGAAAGAAAGTTGTTTGGCTTTGTGGTATGCGAAATGACGGATAGAGAATAAAATTGTTTGTCAGCATTTTTCACTAGCATTAAACATTCTTTACAAAGAGCTGATTATTAGAAAAAGTACTATTATGAAACTAGAAACACAGTGAGGATGATTTGTATTCTCTCTGCTAACAGAAGATCAACGTTAGGAAAAATATGTTTTACTCGCTTCCCAGTTCTCTGCATATCATCTGGGCTCTTAAGCTGCTACAAGGTGTGATAAACGTCCAGGACAGTTACTCTGGATTGCTGGAATTCAAGATTCTTAAGCTATAAGCAGTAATTAGATTTTGGCAATACCATGGCAGATGTTTTGATGGTGTCCACTTTTTATTCCAAACGCAGAGATTTTGTTTATTGTTAGAAGAAACCTGTTCTTTGGCTTTTGTGTAGGTTATTAGCACAGTGAACAATTACCTGTATGATATTTCTTATATTATTATATAAATAGGATCAAATATCATCCAACCCAGTATTTTCTCTCTAGCAATTGGACCAAAAGATATTTGGTAGGATAATTTTATAATTTCCAGTAGAAATTAAGGCTATACCTCAAAATTTTCTAACATTCTCCTACCTTTAATTATTTATAGGTAAAAGGTTTCTAATATAACTATATATAAAATAGATAACAATGACCTACTGTATAGCACAGGGAACTGTATTCAATATCTTGTAATAATCTATTATGGAAAAGAATCTGAAAAAGAATATATAAATATATAAATAACTGAATCACATTGTTGTATACCTGAAACTAACACAACACTGTAAATCAACTATACTTCAATAAAAATAAATAATAAAAATAAAAAAGGTTCCTAATATATCTAAATATAACCCTCTATTTTTTTCTAGAAAGAAGAAACTTAGCATTCATGGTAAAAATTGAGGTTGGCAGAACAAGTGTCAGTCTTGGGATAGTCATTTTCTGTTCTTTGTTGCCTTCTCTAATCTATTGCTTCCCTATTGCAGTGATTTGTCCAAGTGCCATGAGTGGTAACCATCCTGACAATGGCTCTATGATTTTCTACACCAATGACTCGGGACTCCAGCAGTTTGAAAAGTGGTGGAATAAGTCCAAGACAGTGCCCTTTTACCTCGTGGGGCTTCTCCTGCCACTGCTTAATTTCAAATCTCCTTCATTTTTTTCAAAATTTAATATCCTAGGTAAGCCAAGGCACTGTGTTATAGAGCCTCTGTGTAGGAGAATACATGCTGGATTCTGTGGAAATATGGTCTGACTGGGGAAATATCAATACTTACCTTCCAGGCCTGTTCATCTATGTTTAATTTATTCATGCATATGTTACCCTGCTTTTTGGTTTTCTTTATGGAGTTTGGAAGAGAGAAAAATATAGGTGGGCTCTTCCCTGGCAGTCCAGTGGTTAAGACTTCACCTTGCAGTGCAGGGGGAGCAGGTTCAACCCCTGGTGGGAGAGCTAAGATCCTACATGCCTCGCAGCCAAAAAACCAAAACATAAAACAGAAACAGTACTGTAACAAATTCAATAAAGACTTTAAAAATGGTCCATATCAAAAAAATATTTAAAAAAAAAAGAAAAATATAGATGACCATTTCAAGTCCAAGTCCCTTTTCAAGA